>NW_027904028.1:0-235 GCF_054177405.1 Leptonychotes weddellii | reverse complement strand
AATGCCATCTCTGTGCCTTGAAAAGGAATTGAGGACTTCAAGGGAAATTAATGTGAATAAGACCCTGTGCTCTCTGTATTTTCCTTCCTTTTCCTCTACCTGGTCCCTGATGAAGATTATTTATCACAACGATGGGGATTGCTAATATAGTGAAATTTTGAGATTCTGGTATATGTTAATAACTTGAATTTAAAGAAAGAATTTCATTCCACCGATATTTATTGAGTGTTCTCTT
>NW_027904027.1:0-235 GCF_054177405.1 Leptonychotes weddellii | reverse complement strand
GGAAAAGAGGAAGTATTTGACCAAAGATTCAAGTGAAGGGTGATGAACTACGGACAGAGAAAAGCCAGACAGGGTTGTGAAGGACCTGGTAGGCAGGTTTATCTGTCCAGTTGTTAATCAGGGTCGTGAGTGAGTTAGCTTACTTTCAATAGGGCAAACGTAGCATTAGTATAGAGGCAGAGGGACGGAAGCTAGTGAGGAGGGTATAACCCAGGAAAGAGAGGCGAGGGGCTGA
>NW_027904026.1:0-235 GCF_054177405.1 Leptonychotes weddellii | reverse complement strand
GGAAATCTGGTGATTAGATCCCATTTAGTGATATACCACACTAATAAATAAGATACTTTATCTTATCCTACCATACTGAGTGATCCAAGAAACTCTTGAGAAATCAGTATAAAAGTGGAAAAATGACCTTTAATTGATTATACTTCAAGAGGCCTAGAAGAGAAAATGCAAGATCCCATTGATGGGACCCATCCTCAAACTGGGCCACATAGGATTTTGACACATAAATATTCCC
>NW_027904025.1:0-235 GCF_054177405.1 Leptonychotes weddellii | reverse complement strand
CAGCCTGTGGACCCTGCCTCTTGACCTCCTGCAGATCTGACCTCAGCAGTGGCTGAGGAGACGGCAACTGAAAGAAACACCTGATAGTTATTTTTAGTTCTGTTTCATTGTCTAGGTTTGGTAAGTCTTTTCTGACAGCCACTGAGCTCATTGGATTATCCTCATCAAGAACAGCTACAATCTCACCAGAACCCCACCAGCTCCTGGAAAAGCACTTAATGTGTCTGAAATGACA
>NW_027904024.1:0-235 GCF_054177405.1 Leptonychotes weddellii | reverse complement strand
CTTTACCCATTGCTCATTAACCAAAAAAGTCGAGATGCATGTCTGAGTGTTCAACTATCCTTGATTCCTGTTTCTCCAGCTATTTCTTCATTTAGCTTGAGGGGGTAGGTCATACTTTTCACCAAAAATACTAGATTGTTCCTTAGTGTTTGATGCCGCAACCCTGATTTTAGCAAATAATGCCACTTCTTTTTTTTTTAAGATTTTATTTATTTAATTGAGAGAAAGATCGAGA
>NW_027904023.1:0-235 GCF_054177405.1 Leptonychotes weddellii | reverse complement strand
GGGATCCCATAAGAAGAAGAAAGAGAGGGGCAGAACGTATATTGGAGCAAATTACAGCAGAGAACTTCCCTAATTTGGGTAAGGAAACAGGCATCAGAATCCAGGAAGCACAGAGAATACCTCTCAAAATCAATAAAAATACGTCAACACCCCAACATCTAATAGTAAAACTTACGAGTCTCAGAGACAAAGAGAAAATGGTGAAAGCAGCTCGGTAGAAGAGATCTGTAACCTA
>NW_027904022.1:0-235 GCF_054177405.1 Leptonychotes weddellii | reverse complement strand
TGTAAGTTACCTCTGTGCCTTTGATTTCTCTCTGAATCTTTTTTTTTTTTTTAAAGATTTTATTTATTTATTTGAGACAGAGAGAATGAGAGACAGAGAGCATGAGAGGGAGGAGGGTCAGAGGGAGAAGCAGACTCCCTGCCGAGCAGGGAGCCCGATGCGGGACTCGATCCCGGGACTCCAGGATCATGACCTGAGCTGAAGGCAGTCGCTTAACCAACTGAGCCACCCAGGC
>NW_027904021.1:0-1489 GCF_054177405.1 Leptonychotes weddellii | reverse complement strand
GAGAAACACTTTTGAAGGGGATTGTTACTGAGATTCCGACACTCCATCTGTTCTCGGAGTCTTATGTATATGACACAAGCTTCATGACTTCAGTTATAATGGCTAGAATCTAGAAATCTATAGTCCAGCTCAGCATCTTGGTTCTATCACAATCAAGTTTATGGCTGTGCCTTGCAAAGTACACACACACACACACACACACACAGAGTATATATGTATAAGGTGTGTGCTTTCTACATTACATATGGGAGAGGGGAATAAATGAAGCAGCTTGTATGCATGACAATAAGAAATGCTGGGTTATGGGTAATAGTTGTAGTCTTATTATTCCCGCAACAAGATCATTTCTTAATATAAGAAAATCCTGAGTCAGGCAGATCTGTAGCAGCAAACTTTAATTGCTTCTTAGCAGTTTACTCTGCTGCTTTAGGATACTTCTGTCTAAAAGAGACCCAGAAACTTTAAGGATGAGTAATAGCATATATTTGTTTCAAACTTTAGGAATGCCTATTTATATTTGGTCCCCAAATTAAAAATATCACTCAAGAAGCACTCAAAATATGCAATAAGAACTAAAACTCTCCAATTTAACATCATCCTGTGGTATAATATCACATATCTGCATGAGATGGTGTAGTTGACCCACTAGAGCTTGGCCAAAAATATGCTGAGCAAATGGCCCAGATTCTTGCCCAGTTTTAGGGGACGGTGGCTCAAGTGTAACTATAGTAGTGTCCTCAGTAACATGAGGAACTGCGACCTTTTTAATGAATTAACCTTGGCTGTAATAACGAAAATAAATCTGAGCTTCACTAATTATTTACTCTGCCGGTGCTATGCTAAAGATTTACATGCATTTTTAAATTTAATCCCAACAATAACCCCATAAGACGGCTTTTGTTTTTATCCACATGGTTAGATGAGGAAATTGAGAATGAAATGAAGCATCTTACTCTTATTTACACAGCTGCCAAGCAGCGTAAGATAACTCCTGAACAAATGCCCTAAGCATTGCCAAACTGCTCTATCAGTTGACATATTGATCATCTTAAAGGCTGGTCAATTTAATCACATGTATTTAACCCCATTCTTCTTAAAATGTTAGACATTAGTTTTTAAAAAGGAACTTTGAATCAGAGTTATGCCCTATCGCTAACGTACATCCACTTTCCTACAGTTCATGTGACTGTAGAGAAACAGATGGCATAGCTTTTTTGTGTAATATATATACATATTTGTACTTTCGCAATGAATGACTTAATTGTGTTTTCATTCAAGAAAACTTTACTGGTCCCTTTTCTGTGTATGGAAATATAAGATAAAAAGATGAACTAGACACAGATCAGCTCTGCAGAATCTTTCAATCCAATAATGGAGCTAACATAAACACAAAACAATGTAAAAAGCAGGTGTAAAAGAGAAGTACCAATAAAACGCCATAGGGTTTTAGAAGAGATTTTTCATAGGAGGGATTTAGAGATCAGCTGAT
>NW_027904020.1:0-235 GCF_054177405.1 Leptonychotes weddellii | reverse complement strand
AGTAAAAATAAAATCTTTTTCATGACAATATCTTCCCTTGACCAAGCTTTCCCTTTTCAGTCCAGTTCCTTAACAAAATAGTCTGTTTCCTGAACCATATTCACCCTTTCATTCATATGTTTATTACAAAATTAACATAAGAAAGTTTTACAATGTCAGTATAAAGATGAATATAAAGCAAAACAACAAAATATTAGCTGTCATCCCACCAAGTGGCTGTATCATTGGCATTTTG
>NW_027904019.1:0-235 GCF_054177405.1 Leptonychotes weddellii | reverse complement strand
AATGATGTAATGTATAGTGATTAACATAACATAATAAAAAAAAAAGAAACTATCTCCAATCAGCAGGTCCCTCTGAACCTACGAATTCCAATTCTTTTTTTTAAAGACACTTTTTGTTTCTCTAAATATGTTTCTCTTTTCTTGCCTTAGGATTTCCTCAAGTTTTTAACTTATTTGAAGGGTCGAGATACCTAACCTATGTGGGCCTGATGTCTAATCAGTCTTCCCTGGGAAC
>NW_027904018.1:0-235 GCF_054177405.1 Leptonychotes weddellii | reverse complement strand
TAAAAACTCACCATGCCGTTCGGTTACAAAGACAACGGATGTGGACTTCAAACTGTTGCATAAAGATACTCAGGGGCTTTTAGGGATAGAGAAAGGATTTCAGAGTGTTAAAACAAATACCTTAAGCATGTTCTCATCTGAAAACCTGAAAAGAGATGAAATCTTTACAGGTGTTTTTTCACTTAGCAAAAAAAAAAAAAAAAAAATCCAAAACCTTATACATCTCTGTCCCCAC
>NW_027904017.1:0-235 GCF_054177405.1 Leptonychotes weddellii | reverse complement strand
GGAGAGGAGAATAGGGCAGCTGTTGCAATCTGCCACAGCAAATCTGTCCAGATAAAAATATTGAGTGTCTTAAGAAGACAGCCTTTTGCTATTGCTCTTTGTCCTTCCTACTTGAGATGATGGAGTGAATATGTGACATGCAGTGCTACAGCAGCCACCTTGTGACCATGAGGCAACAACAAGGAGGATCAAAAATAACGGTACTCTGAGGACAGCCCACAGCAGAAAGATACAC
>NW_027904016.1:0-235 GCF_054177405.1 Leptonychotes weddellii | reverse complement strand
GCCCAGAGAGAGGCTTGATTCTAGTTGGCCAGGGAAAGACTGAGTTTCCAGAAAGGAAAGTGGGGCTACTGTGCCTCTTGGTGTCTCCAAATGCAGGCCAATCTCTCCACTCACCTTGTCCCCACGACTCCCTCCTCTCTCCTCCTTCCCTTCTCCCCCCGCCCCGCCCTGGCCCTTTCCCTGCTTAGCTCACTATGTCTATTACTGGCCAAGGTTCTCCCAGAGGATTGCTTGC
>NW_027904015.1:0-235 GCF_054177405.1 Leptonychotes weddellii | reverse complement strand
TTACTCACAAGGTGACTCAATGATTGAACAGAGGCTGTAAGTGTGTGAATGAATGAATGAAAATGATAAAGGTTGGATACAATATGTTTGGGGCAGGAAGCTGTAGTTTGGTAGCAGGTGGATGCTAATCACTTATATTAGAAACATCAGAAATTAGGTTTAAGGCAGCAAAATGTATGCTAAGCCACATCCTCATTGGGAGATGCTGTGCTTTTTAAAAAATTTCTTCTTTTTT
>NW_027904014.1:0-235 GCF_054177405.1 Leptonychotes weddellii | reverse complement strand
GAAGGCAGTCGCTTAACCAACTGAGCCACCCAGGCACCCTCGATTTATCTTTCAATAGAAAATGCTATTACAAAATCATTGTCATATAAAGAAGTATATACAGGGTACCTGGGTACCTGGATACCAGGGGTATGGGCCACTCAGTCAGTTGAGCGGCTGACTCTTGGTTTTTGGTTTGGGTCATGATCTCGTGGGTCATGAGATGGAGTCCCGCATCAGGCTCCATGCTCAGCAG
>NW_027904013.1:0-235 GCF_054177405.1 Leptonychotes weddellii | reverse complement strand
TTTCTCATCTTTAAAACTAGTAGAATAACAATAAAACCAAAGTAATAAGATTTACAAGGATTGTGTTAGGTAATAAGCTAATGACTTCCAAGTAAGACTTCACTATAGGTTGGCTACTATTATCTGTTATGAATTTACATTATATGTCAGCTCCTTGACTACATTTTTAGAGATCAATTAAATACCAAAGGCATTAGCGATGGCAGTAAGTACTTTGAGCTAGAAAAGTTGTTAC
>NW_027904012.1:0-235 GCF_054177405.1 Leptonychotes weddellii | reverse complement strand
CAAGTGTTCAATATAGTGACTCAACAATTCTATGCGTTACTCAGTGCTCATCATGATATGTGTACTCTCAAACCCCTTTCACCCATCCCCCACCTTCTGGTAACCATCAGTCTGTTCTCTATAGGAAAGAGTCTGTTACGTGGTTTGTCTCTCTGTCTCTCTCTTTTTTAAAAATTTTATTTATTTATTTTGACAGAGATAGGCACAGCGAGAGAGGGAACACAAGCAGGGGGAG
>NW_027904011.1:0-235 GCF_054177405.1 Leptonychotes weddellii | reverse complement strand
GCTCCGTGGTTCTATCACTTGCCAGAAGCGGCCGACGGAGGCCCCTCCCCCGCCGTCTATCCTCCCGAATATCGCCTCAGATTCACTTCTCCGCACGTCCTACCTTCCAGAAAGTGGTCGCTTTTCTGTTCAGAGAGTTGTTGCTATTCCTTTCTTCGATCTCCTGTTGAGTTTGTAGGTGTTCAGAATGGTTTGATCCCTATCCAGCTGAATTCCTGAGAGGAGACGAAATCCA
>NW_027904010.1:0-1489 GCF_054177405.1 Leptonychotes weddellii | reverse complement strand
CTTTCATCCATTTTGAGTTTATCTTTGTGTATGGTGTTAGAGAATGGTCGAGTTTCATTCTTCTGTATATAGCTGTCCAATGTTCCCAGCACCATTTATTGAAGAGAATCTTTTCTCCATTGCATATTTTTTCCTGCTTTGTTGAAGATTATTTGACCATAGAGCTGAGGGTCCATATCTGGGCTCTCTATTCTGTTCCATTGGTCTATATGTCTGTTTTGGTGCCAGCACCATGCTGTCTTGGTGATCACTGCTTTGTTTTTTTGTTTGTTTTAAGATTTTATTTATTTATTTGACAGAGAGAGACACAGCAAGAGAGGAAACACAAGCAGGTGGAGTGGGAGAGGGAGAAGCAGGCTTTCCACTGAGCAGGGAGCCCAATGCAGGGCTCAATCCCAAGACCCTGGGATCATGACCTGAGCCAAAGGCAGACGCTTAACGACTGAGCCACCCAGGTGCCCCATTGATCACTGCTTTGTAGTATAGCTTGAAATCGGGCAACGTGATGGCCCCAGCTTTGTTTTTCTTTGTCAACATTTCCTTGGTGATTCAGGGCCTTTTCTGATTCCATACAAATTTTAGGACTGTTTGTTCCAGCACTTTGAAAAATGTTCGAATTTTGATCAGGATGGTGTTGAAGGTATAGATTGCTCTGGGCATCATAGACATTTTAACAATGTTTATTCTTCCAATCCATGAGCACGGAATGTTTTTCCATGTTTTTGTGTCTTCTTCAATTTCTTTCATGAGCGTTCCGTAGTTCCTAGAGTATAGACCCTTTACCTCTTTGGTTAGGTTTATTCCAAGGTATCATATGGTTTTTGGTGCTATTGTAAATGGAATCATTTCTCTAATTTCTCTTTCTATACTTGCATTTTTAGTGTATAAGAAAACAATTGATTTCTGTGCATTGATTTTGTATCCTGCCACATTACTGAATATAAGTATGAGTTCTAGTAATTTGGGGGTAGAGTCTTTTGGGTTTTCCACATAAAGTATCATATCATCTGCGAAGAGAGTTTGACTTCTTCACCAATTTGAATACCTTTTATTTCTTTTTATTGTCTGATTGCTGTTGCCAGGACTTCTAGTACTATGTTGAACAATAGTGGCGAGAGTGGGCATCCTTGATGTGTTCCTGATCTTACAGGAAAGGCTCTCAGCTGTTCCCCGTTGAGGATGATATTCGCTGTGGGTTTTTCATAGATGGATTTTATGAACTTGAGGTGCGTTCCCTCTATCCCTATACTCTGAAGAGTTTTAATCAGGAAAGGATGCTGTATTTTGTCAAATGCTTTTTCTGCATCAATTGAGGGACCCTATGGTTTTCTCTCTCCTCTTATTAATGTGTTCTATCACACGATTGATTTGCAAATGTTGAACCACCCTTGCATCCTGGGGATAAATCCCACTTGGTTGTGGTGGATGATCCTTTTAATGTATTGTTGGATCCTATTAGCTAGGATTTTGTTGAGAATTTTGGAATCCA
>NW_027904009.1:0-235 GCF_054177405.1 Leptonychotes weddellii | reverse complement strand
CGATGTTTCTAGGAAGAAGTTGCTTCGGCTGAGGTTGAAGAGGTTGCTGCCTGTGTTCTCCTTTAGGATTTTGATGGACTCCTGTCTCACATTGAGGTCTTTCAACCATTTGGAGTCTATTTTTGTGTGTGGTGTAAGGAAATTAGTTACATTTATATTTTATATATTCAAAAAATTGAATTGAATCAATGTGAGAAAAAAATGCTAAAATTCAATATAAACAAATAAATTAACC
>NW_027904008.1:0-235 GCF_054177405.1 Leptonychotes weddellii | reverse complement strand
TGAAATAATTCTTTTGCATTCCTCATTTTCTGAAAGTTTTTTTTTTTTTTTAATCATGACTGGATGTTGGAATGTGCCAGATGCTTTTTCTGCATCAATTGTGTCTGGTCATATGATTTTTCTTCTTTGGTCTGTTGATATGGTGTATATAGCAGACATCTGAATCTGTTCTAGGTGTCTTTGACAGAACACTAAACTCCGAGTCTCAGGTGAGTGCTCCTGTGACAATACACTG
>NW_027904007.1:0-235 GCF_054177405.1 Leptonychotes weddellii | reverse complement strand
ACAACATCTTCTTTATCCATTCATCTGTCGATAAATGCCAACATTCTTAAAAACTCAAAAGTCAAATGCTTAATGTTGTTGCTTGTAAAAATTCCAAAGAAATGCTGCCAACCTTAATAAGATTCCTTACTGCTGGCTTTCACTCTCCCACGTGGGGGGAAATTGTATCAATGGAGATTCACTCAGGGGAGCCAAAAGGCGGTTTTACCTCTTTGGAGAATAATTGCAACTAACT
>NW_027904006.1:0-235 GCF_054177405.1 Leptonychotes weddellii | reverse complement strand
AAAAGGCAGTTCCCCAAGAGAGAAACACCAAGGTCCACACATGGAGCAGAGCAGAGATATGTAAGGATCAAGTGGCTTCCTGGTTTATCAGACTTGAGTAAAACCTGACTGGATATATTAACTGTTAAAGAGAAACATGTCTGTCTTCAGGAAGGTTGGTCAGTAGTAAAAACATAGAAATGGTGAAGAAGAGCCCAACCTGGGCAGTGCCCATCCTAGGCTTGCCCAAGAGTAG
>NW_027904005.1:0-235 GCF_054177405.1 Leptonychotes weddellii | reverse complement strand
CCAAGCCACCAGGTGGAAAAGAGCCTCTTAGAAGAGTTATATGGCCAGGAAGATACATGGTGGTCTGCTCTATAAATGAGAAATAAACTTTTTTTTTTAAAGATTTTATTTATTTATTTGAGAGAGAGAGAATGAGAGAGAGCACATGAGAGGGGGGAGGGTCAGAGGGAGAAGCAGACTCCCTGCCGAGCAGGGAGCCTGATGCGGGACTCGATCCAGGGACTCCAGGATCATG
>NW_027904004.1:0-235 GCF_054177405.1 Leptonychotes weddellii | reverse complement strand
GTGGCTGACTGAACATAATAAGAAAACATTGGAAAGAAAGAAAAAAAGAAGAACCGAAGAGGCCTTTGCGAGAGAGCATTTAGGCACACAGGATTCTGGGAAATGGGAGAAGCTAGAGGGTGACCGAGGGTTCTGGCTGCATTCACAGCTGCATGCAGAGTCCGGTCCCTTCCTGCCCCCCCCACCATGCAGCCGGGGGTGGGCTCTCCCCAAAGGCACTCACTCGGTCACTCTG
>NW_027904003.1:0-235 GCF_054177405.1 Leptonychotes weddellii | reverse complement strand
GTCGCCATAGCTACTCCTCTCCTTCCCTGGCTGCTCAAGACCACACTATGATGGAACCCCAAAGCAGAGGGCCTGGGAGGGAGGCAGCAGGAATTCAGAGGGTGGGGGGGTGGATGAGAAGAGAATGTCCACTTCCTTAGGGCCCCAGACAGGGGTGCCCTCACCCCCACCACACAGACCTCCCTAGTTTCCCACTGCCTCTGAAACCAGCATGAGGGCCTTTCCCAGTGTTGCC
>NW_027904002.1:0-235 GCF_054177405.1 Leptonychotes weddellii | reverse complement strand
AGGCTGTCACTCACCGGCGGTGTAGGATCCCCACGTCCAGGCACCCTCCCACTGCCGTTTATCCTCCGATATCTGCCCGCAGAATCACGGCTCTCCGCTTCGTACCTCAAAACCAACTGCCTGCGATATTCTGTTCGTAGAGATCCAGATCTTCTTACATCTCAGGCTGGTTTTGTGGGTGCTCAGAGTGGTCTGGTAGATATCCAGCTCAATTCCGGGGCCCAGTTGAAATAGG
>NW_027904001.1:0-235 GCF_054177405.1 Leptonychotes weddellii | reverse complement strand
AACTAAGATCCATTGTAGGAGAATGACATTTTCATGGCAACATAGTTACTTTTTCCACTGTACTTCCAAATGGGTTCACTGAATAGATTTTTGTTATTATGTTGTTAGAAATTAAATTTTGGGATATGTGTCATAGAGTAGAGACAAATGAGACTCAGCAAATAAAAGTGTGTGAAGTCAGTAGGGGGAAAATATGCTGATGTGTATACTCTTTTTCTGTCCTTTTCATCTGAAA
>NW_027904000.1:0-235 GCF_054177405.1 Leptonychotes weddellii | reverse complement strand
TTACAAATAAAAATGGCCTTATATAGCATTTTTTTCCTCATATTATTTGTTCAGGTTAAATATACTGATACTGTATTTCTACATTTTCATTGTCTGAAATTCTGGAGGGCCTAATCCTATGATGTTTCATACTGACTCTCACACTTGGTAGATTGTTTCATTGCTCTGTGATTCAGGATTGTGAATTCAAGTTCAGCTGAGCCTTTATCTGTGGAAAGCTTGTGTTGCCTCACTG
>NW_027903999.1:0-1489 GCF_054177405.1 Leptonychotes weddellii | reverse complement strand
GGAGTCTATTTTTGTGTGTGGTGTAAGGAAATGGTCCAGTTTCATTCTTCTGCATGTGGCTATCCAATTTTCCCAACACCATTTGTTGAAGAGACTGTCTTTGTTCCATTGGACATTCTTTCCTGCTTTGTCGAAGATGAGTTGACCATAGAGTTGAGGGTCCATTTCTGGGCTCTCTATTCTGTTCCATTGATCTATGAGGACACTCACCATTTCTTGAAGAAACCGATTCCATCACTGAAAATCTTTCATTATTAAACATTTATTTCATATATTGAATCCTTCTTCCCTACAAATGCTATTCATTCATCCAAGTTCTGCCCTCAGGGACAACTCAAAACAAGTTTAAAACTTCCACATAATGGATCTTGAAATATTTGGAGACAGCTTTCTTAGTCTTCCCCTCTCTAGGGTAAACGTCCATGATCCTTTGAATTATTATCCCATTACATGACTTTGAAACTATTCATTGTCTTTCAGAGAGTTCTGACTTCTCAATATGCTCCTTAAGAACTGCCAAACTTTGGTCTGACCAGCACAAGACAAAGAAGCAATTGTGTACAGGACTGGATTTGCCTATGTCTTTGAACACAGCCTAACTCGATTACATTTCAGCCTCATCCTAGGGGTCAAGCTAAACTTGTGGTCAACAGAAGGATCTGGAAATTCTTCAAGTGAGAACTGCTCCATCCTCTACTCAATCAACCTACATGCTGGGATTTACATTGATCTTGTGAAATTTATCCTGTGGTTTCTGGCTGATGCTGCTTTTTTGTGATCAACTCTGCATTCTCTCGGCTTGGGCAACATCTGAAAACCTGCAGGAGTATTTTATAGACTTCATCTGATTGTTGAAAATATTAAACAGAATAGGACTGGGGACAGAATTCTAGAGTTTTCTTGCTGAAAGTTTTTCTAAATTACCAGCTTTTTGCATAATAGACTGAGTAAGGAGAGGAGTGTATCCCTATGCACACAGCACAGAGATCCTTAGCTCTAGGATATTGATAATAAGTGGAAAGATTAGGAGCAGGGTGAGTACATGAAGGTAGGTATGCTATGTTGAAGAAAACTGATATGAGAACACACAGAAACAAAGGGAAAGTCATAAATGCCCTTGATAGGTTAAATGATCAGCTGGATTTGTTTTCACCGAGGAGACAACGGAAGTCGCCTGTAAAGGTCCTTTACGTATTTGTGCACATTCATATAATGAGATGCTTTAAGAATGTTTCTTAAAATCCATGATCTTCTTGAGGGGCCCACATAAATCAACACTGTTGGGTGTCTATACCCATTTTAAATGTAAAGATTAATTTTTTTAGTGTATGTGCTGCCGAAGCAAGCACATTTTTTAAAAAAGCAATAGATTATATTCATGGGAGAGATTTATGCCCCAACTGTCTTAAAATAGTGAACCATTCCCCAAGACCTCCTTTGCTTTCACATAGTCTAACCCTACTGGAGCTATACGCGCCCCCCCACATGT
>NW_027903998.1:0-12893 GCF_054177405.1 Leptonychotes weddellii | reverse complement strand
AAGCTGTTTCAAAAAATAGAAACAGAAGGAAAGCTTCCAGACTCATTCTATGAGGCCAGCATTACCTTAATCCCCAAACCAGGCAAAGACCCCATCAAAAAGGAGAATTTCAGACCGATATCCCTGATGAATATGGATTCCAAAATCCTCAACAAAATCCTAGCTAATAGGATCCAACAATACATTAAAAGGATCATCCACCACAACCAAGTGGGATTAATCACCAGGATGCAAGGGTGGTTCAACATTCGCAAATCAATCAATGTGACAGAACACTAATAAGAGGAGAGAGAAGAACCAAGTGGCCCTCTCAATTGATGCAGAAAAAGCATTTGACAAAATACAGCATCCTTTCCTGATTAAAACTCTCCAGAGTATAGGGACAGAGGGAACATTCCTCAAGCTCATAAAATCCATCTATGAAAAACCCACAGCGAGTATTATCCTCAATGGGGAAAAGCTGAGAGCCTTTCCCTTAAGATCAGGAACACGTCAAGGATGCCCACTCTTGCCACTGTTGTTCAACATAGTACTAGAAGTCTTAGCAACAGCAATCAGACAACAAAAAGAAATAAAAGGTATTCAAATTGGCAAAGAAGAAATCAAACTCTCTCTCTTCACAGACGACATGATACTTTATGTGGAAAACCCAAAAGACTCCACCCCCAAATTACTAGAACTTATATAGCAATTCAGTAATGTGGCAGGATACAAAATCAATGCACAGAAATCAGTTGTTTTCTTATACACTAACAATGCAACTGTAGAAAGAGAAATTAGAGAAATGATTCCATTTACAATAACACCAAAACAAGAAGATACCTTGGAATAAACCTAACCAAAGAGGTAAATGACCTATAATCTAGGATCTACAGAACACTCATGAAAGAAATTGGAGAAGACACAAAAAGACTTAAAAACATCCCATGCTCATGGATTGGAAGAATAAACATTGTTAGAATGTCTATGCCACCCAGAGCAATCTATACCTTCAATGCCATCCTGGTCAAAATTCCCATGACATTTTTCAAAGTGCTGGAACAAACAATCCTAAAATTTGTATGGAATCAGAAAAGACCCCGAATCG
Source organism: Leptonychotes weddellii (assembly GCF_054177405.1). Taxonomy (NCBI): domain Eukaryota; kingdom Metazoa; phylum Chordata; class Mammalia; order Carnivora; family Phocidae; genus Leptonychotes; species Leptonychotes weddellii. Next base: position 11,806 of record NW_027903998.1, on the reverse strand, counting down.
CCAAGGAAATGTTGAAAAAGAAAAACAAAGCTGGGGGCATCACATTTTTGAATTTCAAGCTATATTGCAAAGCCGTGATCAACAAGACAGCATGGTACTGGCACAAAAACAGACATATAGACCAATGAAACAGAATAGAGAGCCCAGATATGGACCCTCAACTCTATGGTCAAATAATATTTCACACAGTAGTAAAAAATATGCGATGGAAAAAAGACAGTCTCTTCAATAAATGGTGCTGGGAAAATTGGACAGCCACATGCAGAAGAATGAAACTCGACCATTCTCTAACACCATACACAAAGATAAACTCAAAATGGATGAAAGACCTCAATGTGAGACAGGAATCCATCAAAATCCTAGAGGAGAATACAAGCAATAACCTTTTTGACATCAGCCACAGCAACTTCTTTCATGATACATCTCCAAAGGTAAGTGAAAAAAAAGGGAAAATGAATTTTTGGGACTTCATCAAGATAAAAAGCTTCTGCACAGCAAAGGAAACAGTCAACCAAACAAAGAGGCAACCTACAGAATGAGAGAAGATATTTGCAAATGATACTACAGACAAAGGGTTGGTATCCAAAATCTATAAAGAACTTCTCAATCTCAACACCCAAAAAACAAATAATGAAGTCAAAAAATGGGCAGAAGTCATGAACAGATACTTCTCCAAAGAAGATATACAAATGGCTAACAGACATATGAAAAAATGTTCATCATCTTTAGCCATCAGGGAAATTCAAATCAAAACCACATTGAGATAGCCCTTACACCAGTTAGAATGGCAAAAATTCACAAGGCAAGAAACAACAAATGTTGGAGAGGTTGTGGAGAAAGGGGAACCCTCTTACACTGTTGGTGGGAAGGCAAGTTGGTACAGCCACTTTGGAAAAAAGTGTGGACGTTCCTCAAAAAATTAAAAATAGAGCTACCCTATGACCCAGCAATTGCTTTACTGGGTATTTACCCCCAAAACACAGATGTAGTGAAAAGAAGGGCCATATGCACCTCAGTGTTCATAGCAGCAATGTCCACAATAGCCAAACTGTGGAAAGAGCCCAGATGCTCTTCAACAGACAAATGGATAAAGAAGATGTGGTCCATATATGCAATGGAATATTACTCAGCCATCAGAAAGGAAGATGTCCAACTTTTACATCAACATGGATGGGCCTGGAGGAGATTATGCTAAGTGTAATAAGTCAAGCAGAGAAAGTCAATTATCCTATGGTTTCACTTATTTGTGCAATATAAGGAATAGCATGGAGGACATTAGGAGAAGGAAGAGAAAAATGAAGGGGGAAAATCGGAGGTGGAGTTGAACCATGAAAGATTATGGACTCTGAGAAACAAACTGAGGGTTTTAGAGGGGAGAGGGGTGGGGGGATGGGTTAGCCCCGTGATAGGTATTAAGGAGGGCACATATTGCATGGAGCAGTGGGTATAATATGAAAACAATGAATCATGGAACACTACATCAAAATCTAATGATGTACTGTATGGTGACTAACATAACATAATAAAATAAAATAAATAAAATAAAGTAAAATAAAAAAAGCCAAGAGGATGCATACAGTGTGGAGTCAAATTTAAATTTTATCTCTACTATTTATTGGGTTGGTAACCTTCAGCAAGATATTTAATCTCTATGTATCTCAGTTTGCTTCTGTAAAATGGATTGTTAAGAGTTATCATTATGAGCAAAAAGTAATATAAAATATGTAAAGTTCTTAGAATAGTGCCTCACCTTTAGTATAAGTACAATAAATAGTAGTTATTATTTTTTGTAGTGGAGGGAACTCATAATTAGTCAGGGAGGAAGATGGGAAAAGAGGTAATTACAGCACAGTGTGATATGTGCTAAACTAGAAAAGTCAAAGGTGCCAGAGAAGCCACTGAAGGTCGCATAACCTTAATTTGGTGTGCTATAGAAGGCTTCCTAGAGGAAGTAATATTTACATTGAGACATTTGAGGGATGAAAAATTAGCTAGGTAAGGAGGCATTGGGAATGTAGAGGGACACTGTGGCTCCCACAAAAGAAAAACACCAGAGAAGAGGAAGAACATATTTAGGAATTGAATGCCTTGAAAATGCAAATTTTTCTTGTTGTCATCACAACTGAACCATATTTATTCCTTATGATAGCATGCTTAGGAAGTTCTTTGTCCTTACACATAACAGAAGTCAAAGGAATCTTACAATTAAAAGACTATCCCAAACAAAAACAGTTATTCTTTTCCCTACCCCCTTCCCTTTTTTTTTAAACATCAAACCACTATTTAAATGTCTGGTTTTGGATCCCTAAAAAAATTCCATGTACAAATGCACCCAAACTACTTCTATAGTCACTACTTTATTCACCCAATAACTTACATCAACTTTTATAGTCTTCAGAAGGATCTGATACTTGGCTTGATATGTTCACAGACTTTAAATCTGGCTGCTGCCAGCCAGAATTCTAAGATTCAAGATGAACAATTTGCATATACCAAAAAATTACTGGAAAAAAAAGGTAATTTCACAAATAAGTTTTGTCTATTAAGAAGATCTGATAAAGGGTGAAAGTTGTGAAATATTTTTCTACAAAAAAAAATATTTTTCCTGGTATTTTTTATTCACTGTAAAGGAGAAGGGTCTCATTCTGATGCATTGTCCTTCACTCTGGATCTCCATTTTATTTTATTATTTTTTTTAAAGATTTATTTATTTATTTATTTGACAGAGAGATAGAGAGCATAAGTAGGCAGAGAGGCAGGCAGAGGGAGAGGGAGAAGCAGGCTCCCCACTGAGCAGGGAGCCCGATGTGGGACTCGATCCCAGGACCCTGGGATCATGACCTGAACCAAAGGCAGCTGCTTAACTGACTGAGCCACCCAGGCGCCCCTGGATCTCCATTTTAAAGGCTCTACAAACATACTACTTCCTGGCAGTTTAAGCAGGTCACAGCTCAAAGGATCTCTGCCAGGCTTCCCTGGGAAGGGAACTGCATCATACTTCCCCATTTTCAATACATAAGTATTCAAATATTCCATAAGTAAATGTTGTTTATTAGAAATGGTACTGACAATAACATAGACATTGAGAAAATAGTTTATTATATTTAGTGTTTTAGATGGGAATTTAATATATTCAGGTCAGATATTTCTTTCTGACTGTAAGTGAAAGGCAGAATTTTATTTTTTTTTTCAATAGATCATGAGATAATTTTGCTCAGGAAGACAAGAGAAAAAGATAATCATTTCTCTCCACAACCTCACAATGTCATATCCTTCTTTGTCACAAGTGAGGCAAGTGCTTCTCATTTATGTGCAGTAGGGGAATATACTGAGGGGTGCTCTCGTTGAACCCCATTGGCCCACTTCATCTTTGGAACAAATTTTAATTTCAATGCTAACTAAAATAGTCCTTAATTGAAGCCAGAATTTAAGGACAGGTCATGGCAGTTGATAGATTCAAGCAGAGATAAAACAAGAAAGATTCTTGATATGCCTTGAAAAATCAAAGGGACAATCTGAGCATCTACATTCAGAGGCCAATCAATTTCATCAGGCTACAACAGGTATAAAATGTGAAATAGCTCGGAGGCTGACTATGCTCAAAATTGTGAACACATCGAAGTCTTGTCAGCATTTTGAGATGAAAGTCACTGGTGTGGTAAGTACCCTGGAGAACATAGGAGAAAATCCCCTAAATAGGGAAATTAAAAACAACTGTATCTCCCAAAACTAAGGAAAAAAATGCAATAGAACATAGTACAGGGGTGCAGAAGCTTCTAATACTTAGCCTGCTTGTACAGCATTTTTAAAGAAGAACCTTCAAACATAGGGTCAAAAGAGTTATAGAAAGTCATCCATGTGAATGTAAGTATATCTACAATGAAAGCTGCTTGAAGGCTTTGGAAATAATATCAAACTTTGGATATTCAATGAGAGTGACTGTTGAAGACACAGAATTTCTAAACAGACTGGAAATCTAACAAAACTCTACTTACAAGAGTGAAAAGAGAGGATGGGAGGGAGAAAGAAAAGGAGAGGGAGAAGGAGAAGGAAAGACAGAGAAAGAGATTGAGAGAGACAGAAAGAGAGCAAACATGGAGCAAAGCCATGCTGTGATGTGGTTTCCCTAAAGTTAACTAATAATAGAGGAAGAAAGAAGAAAGAAAGAAAGAAAAAAAAAGAAAGAAAGAAAGAAAAGAAAGAAGAAAGAAAGAAAGAAAGAGAGAGAGAAAGGAAGAAAGAAAGAAAGAAAGAAAGGAAGGAAGAAAGAAAGAAAGGAAGAAAGAAAGAAAGGAAGAAAGAAAGAGGAAGGAAGGAGGGAAGAAAGGGAGGGAGGGAGGTAAGAAGGGAGGGAAAGCAAGAAAAAAAAATCCACCTTTTTAGAACAGTTCGTAAAATGTGGAACATCTCATTGCTCCTCACTTTCAGAAAGTAGCCTACATCAAAATCAGAATATACGTATACCTGCCATGACCATTCCAGCACTTGAGTTTTTGTGCTTTTTCTTAGCAGGTAACATAGTACTGTTCACAGGGTGAGAACCTAGTAGTTACTAATCACTGACTAATTAAAACTTATTTTGAGGGGCCCTGGGTGGCTCAGTCAAACATCTGCCTTTGGCTCGGGTTGTGATCTCAGGGTCCTGGGATCAAGCCCTGTGTTTAGCTTCCTGCTCAGGGAGAGTCTGGTTCTCCTTCTCCTTCTGTTGCTCCCCCTGCTTGTGCTCTCTCTTTCTCAAATAAATAAATAAATAATCTTAATAAAAAAATGTAAAAACATTGTTTTAAAAAAATAAAAAATTTTGATTTTTGATTTTTGAAAAAAAAAAATCAAAAATCCAGACAAGACTTTCAATTAAACAACTCAAGCTACTGGTAAGACCAATACACTTCCTACATGCTAAGCATATGTCTAATTTGTTACATGTATTAACATTTTTAAATTCACAAAAACCCTATGAAGTAGGTGCTCTTATTATCAAAGGTGGAAAAACAGGCATAGAAAGGTAATTTGTGCAAGTTCATACAGATAGAAAGTGGCAAGGGCCAAGATTCATACCAACTGTCCATCTTCAAAGTCTGAATTCTTAGTTTTTATGCTACACTGGGATTCTTCCAGTACTGGACATAATCTGGAGTTGAAGTCATAAGGATCTGTATCAGAAGGAACCCAGGGAATGTCCCCACTCAGCTCAGAACTCTGGTGTTGGGATGATACCCAAATGGCTTATACAACTAATCCTATGCTCTGTCTAAGGATTTGGATTCTTTCCATTAAGAATATGAATCTAGCAGAACACATTTATGGTCTGATCAGCTACTATATACTTAGACCAATATTTTTATCCCTTAGAAAATTTTCTAGTAACCCAAGGCAGATGGATGATGTGTGGTTACTCAATTGGCCTACCTCCTTTTTTTTTTTTTTGACAATAATGACAGGAAAATGATATTCCTCAAATGCACTATTGCATGCAGTTTTAATCAAGGTGAGAAAAGAACACTCAAATGTGTATCGGAAGTAGATTGGTTTCTATCATTTTTTTTACATTTTTATAAGATTATTTATTTATTTATTTATTTGAGAGGGAGGGAGAGAGCATGGGTGGAGAGAGGGGCAGAGGGAGAGGGAGAAGCAGACTCCCTGCTGAGCTGGGACCCCGACTCAAGGCTTGATCCCAGGACCCTGGGATCATGACCTGAGCCAAAGGTAGACATTTAACAGACTGAGCCACCCAGGTGCCCTTCTTTTACCTTTTTTTTTTTTAAATGTCTACTGAATGACTTTTCCTTTTGTAAACCTTAAGAACAACTTGACTGTGGGGCTATATTTTATTCACATGAAAATGTCAACACACACAGAAAAGCAATAAAAACACAGAAGAAATGCTGAGAGAATTTATAATACAATGTTGGTGGGTGCCTTGTTTCTCTGATGTTCATTGTCTGCACACACAAGTAGATTAATGAAAAGCAAAAAATGGGCATTTTTCATTTTTCTATACTTTAACAAATAAAGAAGAATCTTAGATGCCATTTATCAAAATGTAAACATAATTTAGGTGATAATCATCACTATTTTTCACTTTCCCTCAGTGCTAAGATAGGTAAAATGAGTGTCTTCACTTCTAGATCCTAAAAAGCTCCTTGAATGCAACATTTGTGCCTTATTCATCTTTTAATATATAACATTTAAGGCAGTGACTGGCTCTCAGTGTGTGTTCAATAATTTTCTGTTGAGATTGAGGAGTCCAAGATGGCAGAGGAATAGATCTTAATTTCATTTGGTCTCAAGAATTCAGCTAGATAACTATCAAACCATTCTGGACACCTGTGAACTCAATGCAAGATAGAAGAAAAGAATAGCTGCAACACTACAAATAGAAAAGTGACCAGTTTCTGCAAGGTACGGAGAAGTGAATCTGAGGTGATATATGGAAAGATAGACCACAGGGGATTGGAGCCTCCGTCAGCCAGCTACCAGCAAGTGATAGAGCAGTGGAGCACAAAATCAGAGCTTTTAGAAGACTGCTCCGGTGAGGGACATCACTCAGGTAGCTAAGTGGGGGGGTGGGGACTCTTGCTGGGTCAGTGTGGTCTCAGGATCCTCAGGGTAACAGGAAGACCTGGGGTCCCTGAGCGCAGCAGTGCTCCCAAGTATTAGAGCAGCGAAGCTGGCTGCAAAGAGTGAGCCCAGGACTGGGATTTCAGCTCTGGGTTGCCATAAACTGTGACTCGAGGCACAGTCAGGCCACTGCACTTTGAACAGGGAACCAACAAGAGGCAGAACCAGGGAGAACCCCCTACTTTCCCTGGGGGAGGAATCTGCTAGGTTTGGAGACTCAAAATGGGATTGTGTGACAGAAACACTCAGTCACAAGCCAGGTGAGCACGGAGTGTGGTTGGAGACCAGAGAGACTGGAGTGATTGACTGCTTTTCTCTGAAGGCTTACTGAGGAGTGGGGCTCCGAGCTTTCAGCTCTGTGGCCAGAGATTGGGAGGCCACCATTTCCATTCTTATCCTCTAAATTGGCAAGGAAAGCCTTCAGGGCACAAAAACTACATAGAGCAAACCAGAGCAGATTAGTTAGCCTGTCCCCTGGCAAGGGCAGGGCAATTCCACCTGGGGCAAAGACATTTGAGAATTAATGCAACAAGCCTCTCCCCTAGAAGATAAGCAAGAGCATCCAGCCAAGACCAAGTTTACCAATCAGTGAAAACTGCAAAACTCCAGGGTTAGGGAATAAAACCGGGAACCCATGGCTTTTTTCCTATGATCTTTTACTCTTTCAACTTTATTTTATTTAATTTTTTAATTTTTTTATTTTTTAATTTTAATAATTTAATTTAATTTATTTTTTTCTTTTTTCAAGCAACTTATTTCATCAACTCTTTTTTTAAAAATCTTTTTTAATTTTTATTTTTACAGTCACATTCCATTCCTTCATTGTATTTAATCTTGTTTTTGCATATATATAAGTCTTTCTTAGTTTAAAATTTTAGAATGCAGTTTCTTCTAAGAGACCAAAATACACTGAAAATCTAGTGTATGGCTCTGTTCTATTCACAACCCTGATCATATTCTCTCTCTCTTTTTTTCTTCTTCCTTTTTTTTTGTTTGGTTTTGTTAAAGTCTTTTTTTTAAATTTTCATCTTACAGTTACCTTCTATCCTTTCAATGTATTTAATTTTATTTTTGTATATATAAGTTTTTCTTCCTTTACAATTTTGAGATATAGTTTCCTATAACAAACTGACCAAAATACATTCAGGAGATAATGTATTGCTCTGTTCTGTTCACCTGTTTATATCCCTTCCTTTTGGTTGTTGTTGTTGTTGTTTTCTTTCTCTTTTGTTTTTTCTTGTCTTCTAATTTCCATTTTTACAGTTACATTCTATCCTTTCATTGCATTTAATTTTATTTTTGTACATATATAAATTTTTTTTCATTACAAATTTGGTACCTAGTTTTCTAAAAAGCAGACCAAAATACACACAGAATTCAGTGTATTGCTCTATTCTGCTCACCTATCTGATTATATTCTCTTTTTTTTGCTTGTTTTTTGTTTTTTCCAGTTTCAGGTGTCTTCTGATTTGTTTAGTGTATATTTCTCTGGGGCCTTTGTTGCCATTTTAGTATTTTGCTCTGTCATTCATCTATTCTTCCCTGAACAGAATGACAAGAAGGAAAAACTTACCACAAAAAAGAGAACAAGAGGCAGTACTGACTGTCAGGGACCTAATCAGTATGGATATAAATAAGATGTCAGAACTAGAGTTCAGAATAATGATTATAAACATACTAGTTGAGGCTTGAAAAAAAACATAGAAGAAACTAAAGAATCACTTTCTGGAGAAATAAAAGAACTAAAATCTAACCAAATCAAAATCAAAAAGGCTATTAATGAGATGCAATCAGAAACGGAGGTTCTAACTGCTAGGATAAATGAGGCAGAAGAGAGATTTAGTGATATAGAAGACCAAATGATGGAGAATAAAGAAGCTGAGAAAAAGAGAAATAAACAACTACTGGATCACAAGGGTAGGATTCGAGAGATAAGTGATACCATAAAGATGAACAATATTAGAATAATTAAGATCCCAGAAGAAGACGAAATAGAGAGAGGGGCAGAAGGTATATTGGAGCAAATTACAGCAGATAACTTCCCTAATCTGGGGAAGGAAACAGGCATCAAAATCCAGGAGGCACAGAGAACCTTCCTCAAAATCAATAAAAATAGGTCAACACCCTGACATATCATAGTGAAACTGACAAATATCAGAGACAAAGAGAAAATCATGACAGCAGCTCGGGAAAAGAGGGCTGTAACCTACAAGGGTAAAAACATTAGACTGGCAGCAGACCTAACCACAGAGACCTGGCAGGCCAGAAAGGACTGGCATGGTATATTCAGGGTGCTAAATGAGAAAAAAATATGCAGCCAAGAATAATTTATCCAGCTAGGATGTCATTCAAAATAGAAGGAGTGATAAAAAGTTTCTGGGACAAACAAACTAAAAGAATTTGTAATCACCAAACCAACCCTATGAGAAATATTGAAAGAGGTACTCTAAGCAAAGAGAGAGCCCCAAAATAACATAGACTGGGAAGAAACACAGACAATATACAGTAACAATCACCTTACAGGCAATACAATGGAACTAAATTCATACGTTTCAAAAGTTACCGTGAATGTAAATGAGCTAAATGCCCCAATCAAAAGACACAGGGTATTAGGTTGGATAAAATAAGCAAGACCAATTGATATGCTGTCTGCAAAAGACTCATTTTAGACCCAAAGACACCTCCAGATTTAAAGTGAAGGGGTGGAAAACAATTTATCATGCTACTGGACATCAAAAGAAATCTGGGGTGGCAATCCTTACATCAGACAAATTAGATTTTAAACCAGAGACTGTAATAAGAGATGAGGAAGAACACTATATCTTAATTAAGGGGTGTATCCAACAAGAAGATCTAACAATTGTAAATATTTATGTCCCTAACAGGGGAGCAGCCAATTATATAAGCCAATTAATAACAAAATCAAAGAAACACATTGAAAATAACACAGTAATAGTAGGGGACTTTAACACCCTGCTCACTGCAATGGACAGATCATCTAAGCAAAAGATCAACAAGGAAAAATGGCTTTGAATGACACACAGGACCAGACAGACTTCACAGATATATTCAGAACATTCTATCCCAAAGCAACAGAATACACATTCTTCTTCAGTGCACATGGAACATTCTCCAGAATAGATCATATCCTGGGTCACAAATCAGGTCTCAACTGGTACCAAAAGATTGGGATCATTCCCTACATATTTTCAGATGACAGTGCTTTGAACCTGGAATTAATCACAAGAGGAAAGTTGGAAAGAACTCAAATACATGGAGGATAAAGAGCATCTTACTAAACAATGAATGGGTCAACCAGGAAATTAAAGAAGAATTTAAAAAATTCATGGAAACAAATGAAAATGTAAACACAACTGTTCAAAATCTTTGGGATGCAGCAAAGGTGGTCCTAAGAGGTAAATATATAGCACTGCAAGCCTTTCTCAAAAAACAAGAAAGGTCTCAAATACACAACCTAACCCTACACTTAAAGGAGCTGGAGAAAGAAAAATAAATAGAGCCTAAACTCAGCAGGAGAAAAAAAATGATAAAAATTAGAACAGAAATCAATGAAATAGAAACCAAAAAACAATAGAACAGATCAAAGAAACTAGGAGCTGTTTTCTGAAAAAATTAATAAGATTGATAAACCCTTGGCCAAACTTATCAAAAAGAAAAGAGAAAAGACCCAAAATAAATAAAATAATGAATAAGGAGAATTACAACCAACACCAAAGAAATACAAACAATTATAAGAACACATTATGAGGAACTGTATGCCAGCAAATTAGACAATCTGGAAGAAATTGATACATTCCTAGAGATATATAAACTAGCAAAACTGAACCAGGAAGAAATAGAAAGCCTGAACAGACCCATAACCAGCAAGGAAATTGAAATGGTAATCAAAAATCTCCCAACAAACAAGAGCCCAGGGCCAGATGGTTTCCCAAGGGAATTCTACCAAACATTTAAAGAAGAAATAATACCTATTATTCTGAAAATGTTCCAAAAAATAGAAATGGAAGGAAAACTTCCAAACTCTTTTTATGAGGCCAGCATTACTTTGATCCCAAAACCAGACAAAGACCCCACCAAAAAGAATTACAGACCTATATCCCTGATGAACTTTGAGGCAAAAATTCTTACCAAAATACTAGCCAATAGGATCCAACAGTACATTGAAAGGATTATTCACAACGACCAAATAGGATTTATTCCTGGGGTGCAAGGTTGGTTCAACATCTGCAAATCAATCAATGTGATACACTACATAAATAAAAGAAAGGGCAAGAACCATATGATCCTCTGAATAGATGCAGAAAAAGCATTTGACAATGTACAGAATCCTTTATTGATTAAAACTCTTCACAGTGTAAGGATAGAGGGTCCATACCTCAATATCATAAAAACCATCTATGAAATACTCACAGTGAATATCATTACCTATGGGGAAAAACTGAGAGCTTTTCTCCTAAGGTCAGGAATATGGCAGGGATGTCTAATATCACCACTGTTGTTCAATATAGTACTAGATGTCTTAACCTCAGTAATCGAAAGCAAAAAGAAATAAAAGTCATCTGATTCAGCTAAGAAGAAGTCAACATCTCACTCTTTGCAGATGACATGATATTCTATGTGGAAAACCCAAAAGATGCCACCCCAAAATTGCTAAAGCACATAAAACAATTCAGTAAAGTCGCAGGATATAAAATCAATGCACAGAAATCAGTTGCATTTCTATACACCAACAATGAGACAGAAGAAAGAGAACTTAAGGAGTCAATACAATTTACAATTGCACTCAAAACCATAAGATACCTAGGAACAAACCTAACCAAAGAAGTAAAGTATCTGTAGTCAGAAAACTATAGAATACTCATGAAAGAAATTGAGGAAGATACAAAGAAATGGAAAAACATTCCATGGTGATGGATTGGAAGAATAAATATTGTTAAAATGTCTATGCTACCTAGAGTAATTTACACATTCAATGCAATCCCTATCAAAATACCATCAACTTTTTTCACAGAACTGGAACAAATAATCCTAAAATTTGTTTGGAACCAGAAAAGACCCCAAATAGCCAGGGGAATGTTGAAAAACAAACCAAAGCTGGGGGCATCACAATATCTGACTTTGAGCTACATTACAAAGCTGTAATCATCAAGACAGTATGGTA
>NW_027903997.1:0-235 GCF_054177405.1 Leptonychotes weddellii | reverse complement strand
ATCCAAGTATATCACTAAAGAAAGCCAGCACCCATAAGAGAAGAAAGTAAGAGAAGAACTACAAAAACAACCATAAAACAAGTAACAAAATGGCAATGAGTACATACCTATCAATAATTACTTTGAATGTAAATGGACTAGATGCTCCAATCAAAAGACATAGGATGATGGAATGGATAAAAAAGCAAGACCCATCTGTGTGCTGCCTACAAGAGACTCATTTCAGACCTAGAGA
>NW_027903996.1:0-235 GCF_054177405.1 Leptonychotes weddellii | reverse complement strand
TTTCTCATCTTTAAAACTAGTAGAATAACAATAAAACCAAAGTAATAAGATTTACAAGGATTGTGTTAGGTAATAAGCTAATGACTTCCAAGTAAGACTTCACTATAGGTTGGCTACTATTATCTGTTATGAATTTACATTATATGTCAGCTCCTTGACTACATTTTTAGAGATCAATTAAATACCAAAGGCATTAGCGTTGGCAGTAAGTACTTTGAGCTAGAAAAGTTGTTAC
>NW_027903995.1:0-235 GCF_054177405.1 Leptonychotes weddellii | reverse complement strand
GTCAGAACTTACTCAGAAATGTAGACATGCCAAGGCTATAAATTTTCCAATATTTAATAAATTTAATAAAATATCATTAGCAACAATTAAATATTATAGTAGTAACTGGTTCTTTTTTTTTAAAGATTTTATTTATTTATTTGAGAGAGAGACACACAGAGATAGAGACAAAGGTAGAGAGAGTAGGTGCAGGGAGGAGAGGGAGCGGGGAGGAGAGGGAGAAGCAGGCTCCCCA
>NW_027903994.1:0-235 GCF_054177405.1 Leptonychotes weddellii | reverse complement strand
GGTTGAGTTACAACTGGGAGTTATTAAAAAAAAAATAAATAAAATAAATAAAATAAAATAAGTTGGCTTCTCACTGTCATCTGGATGCCTTAAAGATAAAACAAAGAAGGGCGCCTGGGTGGCTCAGTTGGTTAAGCGACTGCCTTCAGCTCAGGTCATGATCCTGGAGTCCCCGGATCGAGTCCCGCATCGGGCTCCCAGCTCGGCGGGGAGTCTGCTTCTCCCTCTCCCACTC
>NW_027903993.1:0-235 GCF_054177405.1 Leptonychotes weddellii | reverse complement strand
GGGAGGGTGGAGGCTCTGCTCGCGGGACACACAGGGAGACAGGTGTGCAGAGAAGGCCTGTGTGGGCCTGCTCGCGTGAAAGCCCTGAGAGATGGAGACATGTCAGCACCATCTCCGGAGGCACACGCAGGGCAGAGGGTGTCACACGGCGCCCTGTGGGTCACTGGTGAGCTCGTTCTGCGGGAGCCGGGGAGCAGCTCCCGGGGTCCACCAAGGAAAGCGCCGGCTTCTAAGG
>NW_027903992.1:0-235 GCF_054177405.1 Leptonychotes weddellii | reverse complement strand
ACTTGGTCCAAGCCAGAGGTTTCTCTTCTTATCATGCTAACAACCATTTGATTGCCAATATTGTTTTATTGTTTGGTGTCTGCAGTTAATTTCTCCAGATTATCATCTGGAAGCGAGTTCCTTTGGACCATGACAGAGATTTGACTTCTAGACCCTTTGAGGGCAGTATTTCTAAATGGAAATGTCAGTAAGATGATTTCCTTTGGCTTCCAGAAAGTCAAGCTTATAATGTCCC
>NW_027903991.1:0-235 GCF_054177405.1 Leptonychotes weddellii | reverse complement strand
CCTGCCCCTAAAATATACACTGAGGTTATGCAGGAGGTAAAGGAAAAGGAAGGAAAATATTTTTTATCGGAAGCCTGTAGTCTAATTGAACTCTCAAATTCAATAAACCCGCATCTCGGAAAAAAAAAACAAAACCACCCATATAACTAGAGGTCATCAAGAAATACCTTAAAACATTATATATAAAAATCTGATATTTTAAAACAAAGGAAAAGCCAACAAAATAAGTTTTTTT
>NW_027903990.1:0-235 GCF_054177405.1 Leptonychotes weddellii | reverse complement strand
GGTGGTGCAGGATCACCACAGTTCCCTCCCCCTGCCGTTTATCCTCTGATATCTGCCCTCAGAATTACGGATCCCTGCTTCATACCTCAAAACCAACCACCTGCGATATTCTGTTTGTAGAGATCCAGATCTATCTTCTTACATCTTAGGCTGATTTTGTGGGTGTTCAGAGTGGTCTGGTAGATATCCAGCTCAATTCTGGGGACCGGTTGGAATAGGTTCCCCTACTCTTCTG
>NW_027903989.1:0-235 GCF_054177405.1 Leptonychotes weddellii | reverse complement strand
CTTTACCCATTGCTCATTAACCAAAAAAGTCGAGAGGCATGTCTGAGTGTTCAACTATCCTTGATTCCTGTTTCTCCAGCTATTTCTTCATTTAGCTTGAGGGGGTAGGTCATACTTTTCACCAAAAATACTAGATTGTTCCTTAGTGTTTGATGCCGCAACCCTGATTTTAGCAAATAATGCCACTTCTTTTTTTTTTAAGATTTTATTTATTTAATTGAGAGAAAGATCGAGA
>NW_027903988.1:0-235 GCF_054177405.1 Leptonychotes weddellii | reverse complement strand
GAAATAATTCTTTTGCATTCCTCATTTTCTGAAAGTTTTTTTTTTTTTTTTAATCATGACTGGATGTTGGAATGTGCCAGATGCTTTTTCTGCATCAATTGTGTCTGGTCATATGATTTTTCTTCTTTGGTCTGTTGATATGGTGTATATAGCAGACATCTGAATCTGTTCTAGGTGTCTTTGACAGAACACTAAACTCCGAGTCTCAGGTGAGTGCTCCTGTGACAATACACTG
>NW_027903987.1:0-1489 GCF_054177405.1 Leptonychotes weddellii | reverse complement strand
GCTTCTCAACCCACTCGACAGTCCTCTCTTTTCGCTGTGCTCCATCTTCACAGTCCAGGCCAAGGCTCTTTTCTCAGTGAGGCCCCATTCAGGCCAGTGTTTCTGGAAAGTCACTCCATGATAACATTTCCACTCAGGCCAAAATGGTGGGGATTTTGTAAAAATGGAACGAAATTATCTCAAATGCCTGTCCTTTGTCCTGGTGTTAGGCCTTTTCTATATTTTTTCACGTTACAATATCCTGTCTACAATGAAATGAGGTAAAACAGTGACAGTTTCACCAATGACTTGGCAAAACAAAAAGCTGGAAATTTTGTGTTGAAGGCCATGTTTACAGAAACGTTTTGACTGATCTGAGCATCGCTGCTCTCGCCACCAGCAATCTGTCCCCTCCTGTTTTCCTATTTACTTTAAGAACCAAATGGCTGAGCAGTTGTTACTTTTCACACAGGTGGGCTTTGCCCCTCTAGGTAAGTGAAGTTCCCTTTAGACAGGGGTTTCGTGTGGAGCAGGCCCCTCGACAGCCACGCGACACAGACCCTGATGAACAAGAAACAAAAGGCCCGAGAGTAACGGGGATACAAACGTAGAACATTAAGGCATTTCAATAATTTAAAACATCTAGGTAAAATGTTCATCTATTAGAAAATATCATTTGCCACGTGGGATAGCTGCTAGCACACGATATGCACGTAATGTATACTATCAGCAGTCTACCTCATCTAACTCCAAAATGCACGGTTTTTTATCAACTTAGGGGAAAATCCTTTAAGCTTGTACAAAAAAGAGAGAAAAACAGAATCCCTGCTCTGGTTTTCACTAGCTTGAGAACTATAATCCATGAAGGTGGGGATAAAGGAAAAAGAAAAGACCACTTTAAGAGGGACATTTGGGAAGAAATGAAATAAAAAACCAAGCAGCATGTCCAAATGAGTTGTAATAAAAATGGGTAGAAAGAGTTGGGGGATTTGGAAACAGAATAAATGGACGGAAACAAGGAGAGGGATGCCGGGGAAGCCAAACAAGGATGAGGTAGAAGCTTTGGGAACATCAAATGCAGGGAAATGGGGCAAGTGTATATGGTAGGCATAAAAATGGATTGTTGAAATCGGCTACAAGCAGCATGACTAACTGACCGCTCCACTGCTGTTCTCTGGATGCCCCACAGTGTTGGTGTCAAGGCCATACTTCCCACAGAATGCTCCCAGCCAGTAAGTGACTATAGCAGGGGTATTAGTAAGGCCCATTCTGGTAAGATGGGGGACTCCTCCAACAGGTGACATTGGCTCAAGGACTCTCCATCATGGCTTGGAAGCTTTCTTGGAACCATGCTGCGGTCCTAGACTCTTCTTAGCAATTTCTTCCTTCTCCGTCACCTTCCACCCATATCCTGAAGGGTGAGGCAGGGCTGCCATGACAGAAACTCTGTGTGACACGCCCCCCCCGCCCCCAACCCACCCAGCCCCCCCCCCCCAAACACGCACACACA
>NW_027903986.1:0-235 GCF_054177405.1 Leptonychotes weddellii | reverse complement strand
GGACTACTGGGGAAGCTCTACCACAGCCATTAACACGTTCCTACTCCTCTAGATCTCTGACAGCGCTGACTGACTGACTACACGACTTACGGGGCCCTTGTCACGCCTTCCATAATCGGAACAAAGTCCTTTCTGTGCACAAGGCTAAGGATACAAAGATGGATAGCCTGCCATCCAGACCCTAGAATCCAGCAGTCACAGATCTGCCAGCCGACCACAACATAAGAGGATGAAT
>NW_027903985.1:0-235 GCF_054177405.1 Leptonychotes weddellii | reverse complement strand
TACTGACTGAGCCTTCCAGGCACCCTTCTCCATGTTTTTTTTTTTTTTTTTAAAGATTATTTATTTATTTATTTGAGAGAGAGAGAATGAGATGAGAACACATGAGAGGGGATAGGGTCAGAGCGCAAAGCAGACTCCCTGCCGAGCAGGGAGCCCGATGCGGGACTCGATCCAGGGACTCCAGGATCATGACCTGAGCCGAAGGCAGTCGCTTAACCAACTGAGCCACCCAGGC
>NW_027903984.1:0-235 GCF_054177405.1 Leptonychotes weddellii | reverse complement strand
GGTTGAGTTACAACTGGGAGTTATTAAAAAAAAAATAAATAAAATAAATAAAATAAAATAAGTTGGCTTCTCACTGTCATCTGGATGCCTTAAAGATAAAACAAAGAAGGGCGCCTGGGTGGCTCAGTTGGTTAAGCGACTGCCTTCAGCTCAGGTCATGATCCTGGAGTCCCCGGATCGAGTCCCGCATCGGGCTCCCTGCTCGGCGGGGAGTCTGCTTCTCCCTCTCCCACTC
>NW_027903983.1:0-235 GCF_054177405.1 Leptonychotes weddellii | reverse complement strand
GAATTAACCAATGCCCTATAAATAAAGAAGCCCTTCGGGGCATCCAGCCCAGGATACAGAATTTTGAGGCTCAGGGCCTCACGATCCCCTGTACTAGTCATAGCCCTACTTTACCTGGGAGGGAACCCAATGGCCAGGACCTCTGAGCAGTAAGTAACGTCGTTACCCCTCAGGACCCTGTTGTTCCTAACTCCCACGCATTCCCACTGAAAGCAAAGTTTCCGCGTAATTGACC
>NW_027903982.1:0-235 GCF_054177405.1 Leptonychotes weddellii | reverse complement strand
GAGGGAGAACGTGATGACGCAGCATGACGCCTCACTGCAGAGACTATAAAAGGCCGGCCCTCGGGGCTTGATCGTCTTTTCTGCGACCGGAGCGGACAAGTAAGTGTACACACCTTTGGGCTATCGCAGTTCAATTATGTTCAGTATCAAAGGTTGGATCGTGGAATTAGTGGTGGAACTTGTAGCTACCTTTGTCCTGGATAAGATCAGATTTTATGTTCCTGAATTATTCAAG
>NW_027903981.1:0-235 GCF_054177405.1 Leptonychotes weddellii | reverse complement strand
TTTTTTTTTTTAAAGATTTTATTTATTTATTTGAGAGAGAGAGAATGAGAGACAGAGAGCATGAGAGGGAGGAGGGTCAGAGGGAGAAGCAGACTCCCCGCCGAGCAGGGAGCCCGATGCAGGACACCATCCCGGGACTCCAGGATCATGACCTGAGCCGAAGGCAGTCGCTTAACCAACTGAGCCACCCAGGCGCCCGATCAGAGTACTTTTAAAAGCATTCATAAATTAATCA
>NW_027903980.1:0-235 GCF_054177405.1 Leptonychotes weddellii | reverse complement strand
CTGACCCTCCCCCCTCTCATGTGCTCTCTCTCATTCTCTCTCTCTCAAATAAATAAATAAAATCTTTAAAAAAAAAAAAAAGAAAGAAAAGTTTGAGAATTATTGGTGTTTGTCCTTTAAATACTTGGTTTGAGTGAAGACATCAGGTCCAGAGTTTTTCTTTGTCAGGAGGTTTTTGATTACCAACTCAATCTTCTTAATAATTTTAGCCTTGACCTAATACAGAACTTCCTTT
>NW_027903979.1:0-235 GCF_054177405.1 Leptonychotes weddellii | reverse complement strand
TCTACTGACTGAGCCTTCCAGGCACCCTTCTCCATGTTTTTTTTTTTTTTTAAAGATTATTTATTTATTTATTTGAGAGAGAGAGAATGAGATGAGAACACATGAGAGGGGATAGGGTCAGAGCGCAAAGCAGACTCCCTGCCGAGCAGGGAGCCCGATGCGGGACTCGATCCAGGGACTCCAGGATCATGACCTGAGCCGAAGGCAGTCGCTTAACCAACTGAGCCACCCAGGC
>NW_027903978.1:0-235 GCF_054177405.1 Leptonychotes weddellii | reverse complement strand
TCTTCAGCTGGCTGGACATAGAGGACCAAGCAGAGCGCTCTATGTCCCCAGTGGCAGGAGGTTAAGTCCTGAAATCATGGCATGGAGCAACCCCCCCCACCCCGACTTGTCCAACAGGATGTGAATGAGAGAAATCTCTGTGTTTTAGCCACTAAGGTGGGAGTTACCTGTGACAGCGGTCAGTGTTGACTGACCGATAGAGTTCTGATCCTAGTTCGGCAACTAACTACACCAT
>NW_027903977.1:0-235 GCF_054177405.1 Leptonychotes weddellii | reverse complement strand
GGATGCCTGGGTGGCTCAGTCGGTTAAGCATCTGCCTTCCATTCAGGTCATAATTCCGGGGTCCTGGGATCAAGTCCTGCATCGGGCTCCTTGCTCAGCAGGGAGCCTGCTTCTCCCTCTGCCCCTGCCTGCCACTCTGCCTACTTGTGCTCTCTCTCTCTCTCTCTGACAAATGAATAAATACAGCTTAAAAAAAAAAAATAGAGGACGTTTCCACACTTTTCCATTTTCCTTG
>NW_027903976.1:0-1489 GCF_054177405.1 Leptonychotes weddellii | reverse complement strand
CCACTGGAATGGGGGGGTGGAGGGGGGTGGTTGGGCACGGCCGCTCTGATGCCTCGGTTTCCCAGCACTCTGTTTTCATCCGAGTAACAGGTGCACCTGGGACAGCCTCCCTCCCAGGTTGCTTCGCTCAGCGTGAGGTCGATTCAAAGGGAAACCCGCTCCCTGGGGGCCAGCCTGTGTCCCCTTCATTCTCCCGTTGTCTGGAAGCTGCCGGACACGCCGTGCTGCTGCCTGTGACCTTCGCTGCGGCGCGGCCCCAGAAGCCGTGACCTCCTTTCCTCCCTGAGCACTGACGTGCCTCTGAATGCCGTCTTTGTTTTGCAGGAAATGCTGCCTGGGCGATGGCTACTTCCAAACCTGATATCTTGATTATACTTTTACAGAAATTGATGGAGGAAGGAAACATGATGTACAAAGTAAGTGCTATCGCCCTTTTCTGGGATGTGACAGCCCGCGAGCAGCCTCCCAGGCTGGCGTGGACGGGACCGTGCCAGCACGCGGCACACTGGCGGCCGGGCTGGGAGACGCTGCGGGGCCCCGGGCCCAGGCTTGTGGGCCTTAACAGCGGGGCCTTGGAGGCAGAAGGCCCGTCTCCGTGTTGGAGAACCGTTACGCCGGAAGCAGTCCTCGCGGCTGTGACTTAGGGCCTGAAGCCTTGGCCTGAAGGCAGAGGCGCTTCAGGCAGGAGATTCCTGAGTACACCATGTCGTGACACACGCGGGAAAGGGACACTCAGGGACATTTCAGAAGAAGAGGATCATTAAGTTTCCTAAGACTTTATTATCTTAGTTTTAATATCCGTACGCTTCTGCCACTTGAAATGGTTTCTGGAGATATTTTTACTTAAGATAGTCAAGGTGTATGTATAGAATACTCTTACTCAGGAGACTGACTCAGTTTTTTCCCCGTTATCCCTTAGAAATGGAAATGTAAAGACTAGCAATTTAAAAGTAAAAATTGTAAATAAAATTTAAAGTAAAATTTCTAAAATAAGACCTCAGCTTAGACCAGAGGTCAGCAGACTCCTCCTGTGAAGAGCCAGACGGTAAATATGTTAGGCTTTGCCATGTGGTCTCTGTCGCGGCTCCCCAGCTTCTCTGTGGTGGCACGAAAGCAGCAGGTGACACACGAGCATATGGGCGCGGCCGTGTCCCAGGCAGACGGTATTTGTAAAAATGGGTGGCAGGCCAGATTTGGCCCGGAAGCTGTAGTTGGCCCACCCCTGGCTTAGATAGATGCTTTAGGCCATTTATGTGGATCGCTGCTCTTTCCAGGTCTGTGATTAGACAGAATTAAATGTATTGGAAACAAACAAAAAAAACTGCATTATGACCATTTTAATCCTTTTATCATGAGGCTGCTGCACGGCTACATTTAGTTTTTCCCTTTTCCTTTTTTAATAACGACAAATAAGTAGGCATCTAGCACGACCCAGCAGGGTTCCTGGCTCGGAATCCTTTTGAAATGGAGTTCAGAGTGTGTGTTGTTG
>NW_027903975.1:0-235 GCF_054177405.1 Leptonychotes weddellii | reverse complement strand
GCAGCACAACCCCGGCCTGCAGCAGCGCCACTTACGTCCGACGAGTTGGAAATCAGCTCCCTGAGAAAGATCTCCTTATTCGAGTAGAAGGTGTTGATGATCAGGGACATCAACTGGGCGATCTCCGCCTGGAAGGCGAACGTCTCCACCTCCTCCTCCTCCATCGGCTGGTCTTGGGTCTGGGTTTCCTCAGGCATCTGCAAGGCCCGCGAGGCCGGTTACGTGCCGCCCCCGC
>NW_027903974.1:0-235 GCF_054177405.1 Leptonychotes weddellii | reverse complement strand
TAGGAAACCTATCTTACATTCTTTCCACTAGTTCACTCAGTGAACCTTGTGAACAGGCCATTGTAGAGTCAGTGATGATGACAAAGCAAAGCATGATTTCCAGAGCCCTGAGCCTCCTGAAGACCCAGAAACAGATGCAAAATGCAGTTCCTTTATTCCTTTCCCAGAAGTCTAAGGTACAGTTCCATAACTGCTTATGTCATTCATTAACAAATATTTATTCTGGTTCTAACTG
>NW_027903973.1:0-235 GCF_054177405.1 Leptonychotes weddellii | reverse complement strand
GAGATCATGTCTGCATTATCTGTCCTTTATATTCTGTAATGAATTAGAGATTATGTGTTTTATCTTCATGTCTACTTCCAAAAATTTAACAGTAGCCAATGAAAAGAGTTCTTGTGTGTGTTTTTACAGTAGCTAAATGCAAATTATTTTTAGATTTGGTCAGGGTCTATAGCTACTGTTTGCCAGATAAAATTCTAACCATATTATCTGCAGGAAGACTTGTGTAGAATTCCTG
>NW_027903972.1:0-235 GCF_054177405.1 Leptonychotes weddellii | reverse complement strand
AAAAAACATGAATTCTAAGTACAGTAGAGTTATAAATTTTTTTTTAAAGATTTTATTTATTTATTTGAGAGAGAGAATGAGATAGAGAGCATGAGAGGGGGGAGGGTCAGAGAGAGAGGCAGACTCCCCGCTGAGCAGGGAGCCCGACGTGGGACTCGATCCCGGGACTCCAGGATCATGACCTGAGCCGAAGGCAGTCGCTTAACCAACTGAGCCACCCAGGCGCCCCTAGAGT
>NW_027903971.1:0-235 GCF_054177405.1 Leptonychotes weddellii | reverse complement strand
CTTTCTCAGCAATAAAGATGACAGTTTGGCTTCCATAAAAAAAAAAAAAAAAGTAAGTGAAAATATCAACAATAGGAATGTGAATTCACTCCAGATAAAATTAATTTTATAGAACAGTCTGAGGAAGACTTATGTTCAGGTTACTTAAAGAGATTAGTGAAGGTACAATTCTTATTAGGAAAGGATAAGAAATTATGGCGGGGGGAAACAGAAAAGAAACAAGGTCAAATGGATA
>NW_027903970.1:0-235 GCF_054177405.1 Leptonychotes weddellii | reverse complement strand
TTTTTTTAAGATTTTATTTATTTGACAGAGAGAGAAAGACAGAGAGAGCACAAGCAGGGGAAACAGCAGAGGGAGGGGAGAAGCGGACTCCCCGCAAAGCAGGGAGCCTGATTCGGGGCTTGATCCCAGGACCCTGGGACCATGACCTCAACCGACTGAGCCACCCAGGCACTCCAAGAGGACAGGTTAGTAGAGGCCACGATGAAGAGGACCACTGGCCCTACAAGGTAGACAC
>NW_027903969.1:0-235 GCF_054177405.1 Leptonychotes weddellii | reverse complement strand
AGAAATTTTCTTCCTCAAAGATACATTGGTGTCGGACGCCTGGGTGGCTCAGTTGGTTAAGCGACTGCCTTCGGCTCAGGTCATGATCCTGGAGTCCCGGGATCGAGTCCCGCATCGGGCTCCCTGCTCGGCAGGGAGTCTGCTTCGTCCTCTGACCCTATCCCCTCTCATGTGTTCTCTCTCTCTCATTCTCTCTCTCTCAAATAAATAAATAAAATCTTTAAAAAAAAAAAAA
>NW_027903968.1:0-235 GCF_054177405.1 Leptonychotes weddellii | reverse complement strand
AGATTTTTAATTTTGAGGATATTATTTTATCTATTTTTTTCTTTCCTTTCTTATGCTTTGGTGTCAGATCTAAAAGCATTGCTAGATCCAAGCTTATGAAGATTTATCCCCATTTATTTCTTCTAGAGTTTATAGTTTTACCTCTTCCATTTAAGCCTTTAATTTATTTTGAGTTAATGTTTATATGTGGTGTGAGGTAAGGGTCCAGTTTCATCTCTCTGTACATGGATAGTCA
>NW_027903967.1:0-235 GCF_054177405.1 Leptonychotes weddellii | reverse complement strand
ACGCGGAACAGTACCTGGTACATCGTAAATGCTGTCTACATTTTTCTATATGAAGCACGAGTAGCAGCATGAATAAGAAATGTTGCTAGGCACTATTTGCCTTCCTCAAGTCACTCCTACGGCCAGCAGGTGTGGCAGGCTTTCAGCCATTGGTAAGGTCACATGAGGCACTTTTTCCCAAGGTTCCCAGATGACTATCACCGGGCCATATGGTAACACCTGAGCCCTAGCTCTA
>NW_027903966.1:0-235 GCF_054177405.1 Leptonychotes weddellii | reverse complement strand
CTGTGTCCATGTGAAGTGGGAGCATAGTGGGGGTACGCTTGTGTCCTTTGAGGGCCAGTGCAGGGTGGCAGTGGCTGTTAGAAAGAGACCCCACTGGGGGCGCCTGGGTGGCTCAGTTGGTTAAGCGACTGCCTTCGGCTCAGGTCATGATCCTGGAGTCCCGGGATCGAGTCCCGCATCGGGCTCCCTGCTCCGCGGGGAGTCTGCTTCTCCCTCTGACCCTCCCCCCTCTCAT
>NW_027903965.1:0-1489 GCF_054177405.1 Leptonychotes weddellii | reverse complement strand
CTGCCTCATTTATCCTAGCAGTTAGTTCCCCCATATTTGATTGCACCTCATTAATTGCCTTTTTGATTTCAACTTGGTTAGATTTTAGTTCTTTTACTTCTCCAGAAAGGGTTTCCCTAATAACTTCCATGCTTTTCTCAAGCCCAACTAGTATCTTTAAAGTGAGGATTCTGAACTCTAGATCTGACATCGTACTAATGTCTGTATTGAGTAGGTTCCTGGCAGTCAGTACTACCTCTTGTTCTTTTTGTTGATGTGATTTTTTCCATCTTGTCATTTTGTGCAGAGGAGAATAGATGAATGAGAGAACAAAATGCTAGCAGAGTAACCACGTCCCCAGAAAATATACTCTAAACAAATCAGAAATGACCTGAAACAGTGGGGAAAGAAAGGGAAAGAGAGAAAGAAGAAAAAGAAAAAAAAAGAAAAAGAAAAAGATAAAGATAAAAACAAACAAAAACAGAACAAAACAAAACAACAACAACAACAACAAAAACAGAATGTGGTCAAATATGATCAGGCTGGTATATAGATCAGTGCCACACACTAGATTTTGGGTGTATTTTGGTCTTTTAGAAGAAAGTGCCTCCCAAAATTTTAAAGAAAGAAAAACTTATATATGTACAAAAATAAGGGTTGAGATGATGAAGGATGGAATACAACTGTAAAGATGAAAATTGTAAAAAATTTTATAAAAGGAATTGATATGAAGTTGTTTGAAAAAAGAAAGAAGAGGATTTAAAAAAAAAAAGGGGGAGAAATGTGATCAGGCAGGAGGCTAGAACAACGCCATACACTAGAGATTTAGGGTATATTTTGATCTGTTAGAAGAAACTGTATCTCAAAATTTTAAAGATAGAACAACTTAGATATATATGCCAAAAATACGGGTAACTACTATGAAGGGATAGAATATGACTCTAAAAATGAAAAATAAAAATGTTTTTTTAAAAAAAGTGATTGATAAGGTGTTGGTTGAAAAAGGGAAAAAGAAAAATTCAAAAAAAAAAAGAAAAAGAAAAAGAAAAAAAGACAGTTAAAAAAAATTAACTTTGAAAGACTAAAGAATCATGGTAAAAAAGCCATGAATTCTATGTGTAGTAATCCCCTAGCGCTGGAGTTCTGCCTTTCTCATTGATCGGTAAACTTGGTCTTGGCTGGCTGTTCTTGCTGATCTTCTGGGGGAAGGGCCTGTTGCTGTCGTTTCCAAATGTCTTTGCCAGAGGCGGAATTGCCCTGCCCTTGCCCGGTCCGGGCTAAGTAATCTGCTCGGGTTGCTCTCCAGAGCTTTTGTTCCCTGTGAGCTTTCCGTACAGCTTTGGAGGCAGAGAGTGAGAATGGTGGCCTCCCAATCTCCACCCTGGAGGAGCCGAGAACTCGGGGCCCCGCTCTTCAGTGAGCCCCCAGAGAATACCGTCAGTCACTCCCGTCTCCCTGGTCTCCGGCCACACTCCGTGCTCACCTGGCTTGTGACCGCGCGTTTCTATCT
>NW_027903964.1:0-235 GCF_054177405.1 Leptonychotes weddellii | reverse complement strand
TAGCTGTCATGATTTCAGGTGGCTGAGCTCTCCCCAGGATGGGGAGAGGCCGCTGTGGGAACTTGAGGCTTATTAAAAGCCCAGTGATAAGCAATCATGTTCATTTATGCCCGTCAGTATTCATCTGAGGGGTATTTTGATATGTAATCTCATGGTGAGTCGGGAGTGTCAATTAGCTGTTCAGCACTGAAATAGAGCTGTGCATAATTCATTAGGATTTCACGTTCTTCAACTT
>NW_027903963.1:0-235 GCF_054177405.1 Leptonychotes weddellii | reverse complement strand
AACAGGAAAGTTCCCATGTAATCACACCAAACAAATAGTCTGTTCCACAAGGATCCAGACTAAAACATTATGTTTGTGAAACTATCATGAGACAAAGCAGGAGATTAAGCATGCAAATGTGATTTGTCAATTCTAAGGGACTTAAACAACTTAAGAATCAATCTGATGCCTGTATTTATGTTCACTCTCATGTTTTAGACGTTTATTTTTTGATAGCACATCTAACTATGTTTGC
>NW_027903962.1:0-235 GCF_054177405.1 Leptonychotes weddellii | reverse complement strand
ACGCGGGACAGTACCTGGTACATCGTAAATGCTGTATACATTTTTCTATATGAAGCACGAGTAGCAGCATGAATAAGAAATGTTGCTAGGCACTATTTGCCTTCCTCAAGTCACTCCTACGGCCAGCAGGTGTGGCAGGCTTTCAGCCATTGGTAAGGTCACATGAGGCACTTTTTCCCAAGGTTCCCAGATGACTATCACCGGGCCATATGGTAACACCTGAGCCCTAGCTCTA
>NW_027903961.1:0-235 GCF_054177405.1 Leptonychotes weddellii | reverse complement strand
AGTGAAATTATACTTCCTGATTGTGTGCTGTAGGCGTTTTATTTCTTTTTTTTTTAATGTTTCCTTATTTTTTTTTAAATTTTATTTATTCATTTGAGACACAGAGATACAGAGAGAGAGAGAGAGAGCATGAGCAGGGAGAGAGGCAGAGGGAGAAGCAGGCTCCCCGCTGAGCCAGGAGCCCGATGTGGGGCTCGATCCCAGGACTCTGGGATCATGACCTGAGCCGAAGGCA
>NW_027903960.1:0-235 GCF_054177405.1 Leptonychotes weddellii | reverse complement strand
TTTCTGTGATACACTTAGAAATCATTGATTAATCATCTCAGTGCTTTTATGAAATGAATGTTATCTCTATAGTTACAGGATTTAAAATTGAAACTTTTTTTTTTTTTTAAATAAACCTGAGCATTATCTACTTTGAGTAGGATTCAAATCATTGTTGGGGGAAATGTTTTAATATGTGAATTTGGTGGTACAAAGCAATTTGTCAGTGTATGGTACAGATTAATTTTGATTTCTT
>NW_027903959.1:0-235 GCF_054177405.1 Leptonychotes weddellii | reverse complement strand
ATATGAAGATATAGCTAGATATATAAAAGCACATGGACATAGAGATATAGATACATAGTTAGAATCATTTATTCACTTGGCAAATATTTACTGAGCTTCAACCATAGTCCATGCATAGTAACAAACATACAAATGAGATTCCTGCATTCACAGAACTTGCTTTTCCATGAATAAAAAGGACAGTAGGCAAAAATAAAATATGTAGTAATAAATGATATAAAAATAAAACAAAGTA
>NW_027903958.1:0-235 GCF_054177405.1 Leptonychotes weddellii | reverse complement strand
GGGTGGAGACCCGAGGCCAAGGGGTCTGCGAGTGGCCACTACAGGTCCACTCGGCTGAGGACCCACTGTGTGCTGGGCACGGGGTTCCTGGCACAGAACAGCCGGATGTGCTCCCTGTCCTTAGATAATCAAATAAGCCCCTGGATAGATGAATGACGTGACCTGGAGGAGAACCATAGGCTCCACAGGCAGCCGTGGTCACGGAGAACGGGCCAGAGTCCAGTTTGGATGCAGC
>NW_027903957.1:0-235 GCF_054177405.1 Leptonychotes weddellii | reverse complement strand
TTTTTATCAATAAAGTATTTTTTTAATTAAGATGTATAGACTTATCTTTAAGACATAATGCTATTGCACACTTAGTAGACTACACTCTAGTGTAAACACGACTTTTATATGCACTGGGAAACCAAAAAATTCATTTGACTCACTCAGTTGTGATATTTGCTTTATTTCAGTGGTCTGCAACTGAACTTGCAATATCTCCGAGGTATGCCTATATTCTAATTTTCATGAAATACCA
>NW_027903956.1:0-235 GCF_054177405.1 Leptonychotes weddellii | reverse complement strand
CATATATATAACTTTATAAATTTCTTGCTAGGTGTCTCTTCTTGAGATTGGATAATCTCAACTCTTTTAGTATTTTCAATGAACTCTTACTATCTATGTAACATTGTAGCATTTTCGGAGCTCTTTGTATTTTCCATATTCCAAATTCCATTTCCATGTTTATAAGCCCAGCTTTAGTCCCCCATCTTTTAAATTTCAAACCTACCAAAGTTGAAACAGTAGTACAAGGATACCA
>NW_027903955.1:0-235 GCF_054177405.1 Leptonychotes weddellii | reverse complement strand
AGGCGCCCCTTCATTCCCACTTCTAATAGACAATCCTCTTGCTGATCAGATGCAACTTCATTGCAGTTCCATTCATTTATGCTCTAACCTTTTTTTTTTTTTAAGATTTTATTTATTTGTCAGAGAGAGAGAGAACACACAGGCAGGAGGAGGGGCAGGCAGAGGGAGAAGGAAGCAGGCTCCCTGCTCAGCAAGGAGCCTGAGGCAGGACTCAGTCCCAGGACCCTGGGATCAT
>NW_027903954.1:0-1490 GCF_054177405.1 Leptonychotes weddellii | reverse complement strand
TTCAACTACAAATTTTGCTGATTCTCTAAAACTCCTTTCAAGATATTCAGGTGTATCAGACTTCCTAGTGGTTTGCATTTTCCAGAAGGCATCTCTCATGGCCACCTGACCTACTCTAGTGTGGACCAATGGCTGTTTATTCCAAGGTATTCAGACATCACTTTGCCACATCCATTCACGATTATCTTGGCATCCCCTTGGAATCTGCGGTTTCTTGGATCCCATGTCCTCTTTCACGGGTAAAGCCCTCATTTTTGTGGAGCACATCATCTGGGGCTAAACTAATGGGAGGTGAATTATTTGAAGCCAAGCATGTCTGAAAATATCTTTACCCTTTCGCTGGATGGATAGTTGACTGGGGATAAAATTCTCAGTTGGATATAGTTTTTCTTCAGAATTTTGAAGTAATTTCTCCATTGCCTACTAGCTTCCAGTGTTGCTGGTGAGGAGTTGGGCACCAATCTGATTTCTTCTTTGCATGTTTTCTTCTCCCCCATATGATTTCTGTTTCCTGCAAGTTGCTTTTCTTCTGTTTATTTTGGGCTCTAACTTCTACTTTTTCTGCTAATATTTAAGTATGTGGACTAAAAACTGCTAAGACTCTTTGAGGACATGAGACAGGCTTCTGATTGTGCAATTCTCTATAAGATGAGCTATTGAGGCCTTTTTTTCTTCTTCTTTTTTTAAGTTTTTATTTTAATTCCAGTTAGTTAACATGCCGTGTTACATTAGTTTCAGGTGTATGATATAGTGATTCATCACTTACATACAACACCTGATGCTCATCTTGATAAGCACACTCCTTCATCCCCATCACCTATTTCCCCCACCCCCCTGTCTGCCTTCCCTCTGGTCACCATCAGTGTGCTGTCTATAGTTAAGAGTCTGTTTCTTGGTTTCTCTCTCTCTCTCTTTTCCCTTTGCTCATTTGTTTTGTTTCTTAAATCCCATATATGACTGAAATCATATGATTGAAATCAGTCTTTCTCTGACTGACTTATTTCACTTAACATAATACTCTCTAGCTCCATCCATGTTGTTGCAAATGGCAAGATTTAATTTTTTGTGGTCGAGTAATATTCCATTGTATATATTACCACATCTTCCTTATCCATTCATCAATTGATGGACACATGGGCTGCCTCCATTTCTTGGCTATTGTAAATAATGCTGCTATAAATATAGGGATGCGTAAATCCCTTTTAACTCATCTTTTTGTATTCAAAATTCCCAGTAGTGAAATTGCTAGATCATAGGGTAGTTCTATTTTTAAATTTTTGAGGAACTTCCGTGCTTTTTTCCACAGTGGCTGCACCAGTTTGCATTCCCACCAACAGTGCACAAGGGTTCCTTTTTTCTCCACATCCTTACCAACACCTGTTATTTCTTGTGTTTTTTATTTTAGCTATTTTGACAGGTGTAAGGTGATATCTCACTGTAGTTTTGATATCCCACATCTTTTCATCTATCTGTTGGCTGTATGTCTTCTT
>NW_027903953.1:0-235 GCF_054177405.1 Leptonychotes weddellii | reverse complement strand
AAATTAGGGCAATAAGGGAATTACGGCTTTCCAAGGGGCTGGGGGTGAGAATAAAGAAAATGCTTTTTAGGCTGGGGAATCCACAGTCACACCCCACTTCTGGAATCAAAAGTGGTTGCGCTGTGGTGTCTTATCTTGAAGCAGTGGGCATCAGAATCACCTGGACGGCTTCTTAAAACGAGATCGCTGGCCTGCACCCTCAGCATTTCTGATTCCGTAGATGTGGGGTGAGGAC
>NW_027903952.1:0-235 GCF_054177405.1 Leptonychotes weddellii | reverse complement strand
GAGATCATGTCTGCATTATCTGTCCTTTATATTCTTTAATGAATTAGAGATTATGTGTTTTATCTTCATGTCTACTTCCAAAAATTTAACAGTAGCCAATGAAAAGAGTTCTTGTGTGTGTTTTTACAGTAGCTAAATGCAAATTATTTTTAGATTTGGTCAGGGTCTATAGCTACTGTTTGCCAGATAAAATTCTAACCATATTATCTGCAGGAAGACTTGTGTAGAATTCCTG
>NW_027903951.1:0-235 GCF_054177405.1 Leptonychotes weddellii | reverse complement strand
CCCTTTCGGGACACACTCGGGGGTGGGTGCCTGGAACACCAACAGTGCTCAACACCAGTGCGTTCGGGCGCCGGGACCTGCTGGGCTGAACAGTCAAGCCGTGTCCAGCACAGGGCGGACCAGGGGCCACCCGCTCCGGCCACCGGGTCCGTCACCTGGTTTTGCCGAGGTGTCATCGGGACACGCCCCTTCCTTACTCAGCATCCTTGGCCGCTCAGAACCGCAGCCCAGAGCC
>NW_027903950.1:0-235 GCF_054177405.1 Leptonychotes weddellii | reverse complement strand
AACTCAAGGTGATGGGTGGTTCAGTTAGCAAGTGCTCAAGAGCTTAGGGGAGGGAAGAATTTGATGCAGGCCGGAGTAGTCAGTGCAGGCTTCTTGGATGAGGCAGAGCCTGAACCTGACCTTTGCAGGATGAGAAGGAATGGCTTGGGAGATTAGAGGAAGGGGTGCCTCCTGGGTCGGCTCAGTGTGGTGGGAGAGGTGGCCTGTGCCCCAAGCTCTCTCTGTCCACCAGCAG
>NW_027903949.1:0-235 GCF_054177405.1 Leptonychotes weddellii | reverse complement strand
CCATTTAGTTGCATGACACATAGGCAAGTTCCCCAATAGCTCTAACCTCATATCTATCAAAAGTAAAGTGGGAGCTGTAACAGTACCCACCTAAAAAGTTTGTGGGGAAGATTAAATGAGAAAGTGCCTATTAAGTGCCTGGGTAGCACCTCCCAGAGTTACATACTCACTAAGAATAGAATCTATAAAGGGTACAGAGTTACTACCTATACTGATTTGTCCCATAGAGCTTTGT
>NW_027903948.1:0-235 GCF_054177405.1 Leptonychotes weddellii | reverse complement strand
TTTTTTAAAAGATTTATTTACCCATTTGAGAGAGATAAAAGGTGGGTGGGTGGGGACTGAGGGGGAGGGAGAGAGAGAATCCCAGGCAGACTGTGATGATCATGGAGCCAGATATGGGGCTCAATCCCATGCCCCATGAGATCACAACCTGAGCTGAAACCAAGAGTCAGACACTTAACAGACTGAACCATCCAGGCATCCCAAGAGTGCCCAGTATTCTTGTATGTCTGTCCTT
>NW_027903947.1:0-235 GCF_054177405.1 Leptonychotes weddellii | reverse complement strand
AAGGCCACACCTGATAGCCAAGCTAGGTGTTGGCATGGCATCACCAGGTGAGTCCTCTGGCCTGTCACTGCCGGTGGGGGGTGGGCGTGGGGTGCTTCATGGTACTCATCCTTGCAGGGGGTCTCATCTGGCCAACTAGAAACTCAGGGCAGCTGGGACTTTTTAGGCCCGACACTGGAGTAGGTACAGGTTGGGGCCACGCCATCGGGGCTTCCGGTCTTGCCCCCTGCTGGAC
>NW_027903946.1:0-235 GCF_054177405.1 Leptonychotes weddellii | reverse complement strand
ATAAACTCTGTTCTTGAGAAACTATTAAGACAATGATTTTTTTTTTTTTAAAGATTTTTATTTTTATTTATTTGAGACAGAGAGAATGAGAGACAGAGAGCATGAGAGGGAGGAGGGTCAGAGGGAGAAGCAGACTCCCTGCCGAGCAGGGAGCCCGATGCGGGACTCGATCCCGGGACTCCAGGATCATGACCTGAGCCGAAGGCAGTCACTTAACCAACTGAGCCACCCAGGC
>NW_027903945.1:0-235 GCF_054177405.1 Leptonychotes weddellii | reverse complement strand
CCTTGCTGTACTCTCAGTATCAATGAAACTCAAAACTTTTTTTTTTAAAGATTTTATTTATTTATTTATTTGAGACAGAGAGAATGAGAGAGAGAGAGCACATGAGAGAGGGGAGGGTCAGAGGGAGAAGCAGGCTCCCTGCCGAGCAGGGAGCCCGATGCGGGACTCGATCCCGGGACTCCAGGATCATGACCTGAGCTGAAGGCAGTCGCTTAACCAACTGAGCCACCCAGGC
>NW_027903944.1:0-235 GCF_054177405.1 Leptonychotes weddellii | reverse complement strand
TAGCTATGCGAGCAGAGTGAGTGAAGGTGTCATCTGGGGATCTGACGATGTTATGTCAAGTGGACCCAGTCACTTCCAAAGCTGTGTGGCTTTTAAGAAGGGCTTCCTTAAAAAAAAGAGCTGCTTCAGAGGGACCTGTCCCTCACTGACCGACTGGAATCTCAATTCCAAAGACTCCCATCTGCCTGGTTTTCTTTCATTCACCTGGATGGCGCCAACATGGGTTCTCCCCCTC
>NW_027903943.1:0-1490 GCF_054177405.1 Leptonychotes weddellii | reverse complement strand
AAATAGCAGCGATCAAAACTCATCTCCATGAATTACCAGATCAGTGCTGGATTCCAAGACAGTTGACACTGCTATCCATAAAGATATTAGATTATCCTGAGAGCAGTTATTATGGGAGATAAAAAAAAAAAAAAGCAACTGCTCCAATGTGAGCTGTGTAACAATTAGGCAATTCTGAAATTTCAACTGAGAGGAATTTAATTAAGGCCCTAATATCTGATTAAACTTATTTTAGATCTGCTGGCAATTGCCACTGGTTACATAAGCAACCCTAGAAGAAAGATTTCCATCTTTTATTTACGCCGTATTTAATCCTGCTGGTGGCCAGAGGTATGATCCGTTCGGTGCTTCCCGAAATATGTTCCTCAGACCACCTAGAGCAGAATGACCGAGGATCCTGGTTGAAAAGTCAGATTCCCAGCCCTCATCCCAGACCTACTGATGCAGACACTCCGAAGGTCTAGGAATCTGCATTTTTGATCAGCCCCCCGAGGAGAGGTTCTTACACCAAAGTTTCACGATCCCACCAGCTTGAATAATTGCATTTAAGACCAGGCATTCAAAAGAAGCCGATACTGTACCTCGTTGTTGAAAAGCAGCCTTGGTTTCACTCTGCCAGTGGCCATCGGAGGCCCCGTGGCCTCGAAGACGGGGTGGGTTTGACGCACACCACCCTTCAGCAGTATCTCTGTAGAAGCTTGTTTGCGTACACCACACAGGAAAAAGCTGGTTCCAGTGTGACCTCTGGTTTCAGCAGACTCTAGCCATCTTGAACAAACTTTAGATGGGGTCTTGGTTTAAAATGGAAATCACTGGTCTCCACTGCAAAGCACTCCAGGTAGAGCACATTTCAACTTCCTTTCAGGCCACAGTCGTGACTCCAGCATCCTTGTTGTGATTTCCAGATCAATCAAGTTCAGCTCTGCTTTTGGTTTCAAGCAGCAACCCCAAGACCCAAAATGACTCACGTGTAAAGCTGCATTAGATTTGCATGCAGAGGCAAGAAGTGATGCTAATCGATGATGCTGTTTATGCTAAATATAGATATTAAATCAGTTTAAATTCCCTTCACGGCCAGTTATCTCATGTCCTTTGAAAGGCTTTATATTTCAGGTAGAGAGAAATTGGCCTCCTGTTTGTTTTGTTTTTCTCCCCAAATTCATCTTCCTGAAGAGTTAATTACACATATTTTCTCCAGCTTGGGAGTAAATCACTGCTTATTATCTGGAGTGAAATGCATTCCGATGTTTCACACATGCCAAGTGTTTGTTTTAAGACCTCTTTGCCCCTTGGTTATGAAATGAGCTAAGCGGGGCCAGACAACCTGGAGCATAGGCAGTGTGAACTCTGCTCCCATTGTCGGTTTTAATAAATTTCCTCTCTGATTTTTAATTTAGCAATCCCTATTGTCTTGTCTCCAAGGAGAGGAGCCGAGTAAACAGGCTCCTCTCCTCTTTCAACTTGGAATTCTAAGTAAAAATGGAGGGTGT
>NW_027903942.1:0-235 GCF_054177405.1 Leptonychotes weddellii | reverse complement strand
ACACCCCCCCCCGTTCTTTCTGCCCTCACCTGCTTGGCACTCAGCACCCCATTCTCTTGTTCGCCCGTGGGTGAGTGGCAGGCAGGGTGATGCGGGGGGCGGTCTCTGGGGGGGATGGGACGCTCTGCCTGGAGCTCGTGCTGGTTGCGGGACCCACGGGTCTATGGGTCTGTCCGCCTCCTGCGTTCTTTCAGCCTGAGGCACCGTTCGCTTCTGTCGGCCCCTCACGGAGAGA
>NW_027903941.1:0-235 GCF_054177405.1 Leptonychotes weddellii | reverse complement strand
TCCTTCTGAAGGTTTTACGATGCATTGTTATCATTAACCAGTCTTTTACTATTAAACTTAAATGGCCAATTGACACAAACAGTTCTGAGACCGTTCTTCCACCACTGATTAAGACTGGGGTGGCAGGTATTGGGGATAATATTCATTTAGCCTTCTGAGCTTTCTGGGCAGACTTGGTGACCTTGCCAGCTCCAGCTGCTTTCTTGTCCACTGCTTTGATGACACCCACAGCAAC
>NW_027903940.1:0-235 GCF_054177405.1 Leptonychotes weddellii | reverse complement strand
CCCAGTGCCAATCCATCTATTAAAATTTGTAGACCTTTTTTTTTGTAATTTTCTTTTTTTAAAATTAAAAAAATTTAAGACTTCACTATTTTCCTCCCACTCCCCAGAGGATGGTGGTGGGCACACCCTGGTTTCCCACAGTCCAGTGTTTCATAACATTTGTGTCAGTGTTTGGCACCTTCTCCTATCATACTATGGCATGAGGATGAAAGATGGAGAAACTACTGCAGTGCGG
>NW_027903939.1:0-235 GCF_054177405.1 Leptonychotes weddellii | reverse complement strand
GTTTTGGTGAAACCTGGCTAATCCAAATCAAAAGATTTTTTTTAATAGACAAACACTATTTTTCTTAACTGGCAGATATATGTGGCTTATAGAAACACCAAGAGATTACTTTCAATGGAGTACTTTTACTTTAGTACTTTTACTAGTATGTGACTTAATTGTATTTAACCCTGAATTTTATAATTAGAGAGTATCTGCTGGCTTTCTGTCATTAGAATCATTACAATTTGTGTCT
>NW_027903938.1:0-235 GCF_054177405.1 Leptonychotes weddellii | reverse complement strand
AAGGCGGCAGGATGAACTATTCCCATCAGAAGGAAATTTTTTTTTTTTTTAAAGATTTTATTTATTTGCGAGAGAGAGAATGAGAGACAGAGAGCATGAGAGGGAGGAGGGTCAGAGGGAGAAGCAGACTCCCTGCCGAGCAGGGAGCCCGATGCGGGATTCGATCCAGGGACTCCAGGATCATGACCTGAGCCGAAGGCAGTCGCTTAACCAACTGAGCCACCCAGGCGCCCAG
>NW_027903937.1:0-235 GCF_054177405.1 Leptonychotes weddellii | reverse complement strand
GAAATTATACTTCCTGATTGTGTGCTGTAGGCGTTTTTTTATTTCTTTTTTTTTTAATGTTTCCTTATTTTTTTTTAAATTTTATTTATTCATTTGAGACACAGAGATACAGAGAGAGAGAGAGAGAGCATGAGCAGGGAGAGAGGCAGAGGGAGAAGCAGGCTCCCCGCTGAGCCAGGAGCCCGATGTGGGGCTCGATCCCAGGACTCTGGGATCATGACCTGAGCCGAAGGCA
>NW_027903936.1:0-235 GCF_054177405.1 Leptonychotes weddellii | reverse complement strand
TGAGGTGCATTAAGTATCAGAATCCATTTTTTTTTGATATATGCTTTTGGCTATTCCTTGAAGCAGAGTGGCTCTTGAGCCCCATGGAACTCCTCCTGTGTTTAGGTTAGAATTAGGTAATAATCCCTATGATGGATTCCAGTAATGAGGGTCTTTGACAGCAATGTCATCACTTTTGTAAAAATTCATCTTTTTTTTTAAGGTTTTATTTATTTATTTGACAGACAGCGAGAGA
>NW_027903935.1:0-235 GCF_054177405.1 Leptonychotes weddellii | reverse complement strand
ATGCCACATTTTTAGAGTTAGGGATCACCAACAGAGCAGCTTTTGAAGTAGGAGAGAAATTAAAAGAGGGAGGCATACTCTTGAAAACAGCATGGAGGTTCCTCAAAAAGTTGAAAATAGAGCTACCATATGACCCAGCAATTGCACTACTGGATATTTACCCCAAAGATACAAATGTAGGGATCCGAAGGGGTACGTGAACCCCAATGTTTATAGCAGCAATGTCCACAATAGC
>NW_027903934.1:0-235 GCF_054177405.1 Leptonychotes weddellii | reverse complement strand
CTAAATGCCATCACCTGTATCCTTTTAAGAGGGAGACAGAGGGAGATTTTACAAGGACACAAAAAGGGGAGAAGGTGATGTAATGATGGAACAGATAAAGATTTGAAGGTGCTGGCCTTGAAGATCGGGGTGATGCAGCCCCAAGCCAGGCAACAACAGCAGCCCCCATAAGCTAGAAGAGGCAAGATTGTCTCCTAGAACCTCCAGAGGGGGCACTGCCCTCTTGACACCTCGA
>NW_027903933.1:0-235 GCF_054177405.1 Leptonychotes weddellii | reverse complement strand
TACCCAACTTTTACATCAACATGGGTGGGACTGGAGGAGATTATGCTAAGTGAAATAAGTCAAGCAGAGAAAGTCAATTATCATAGGGTTTCACTTATTTGTGGAACATAAGGAATAGTATGGAGGACATTAGGAGAAGGAAGGGGAAAATGAAGGGGGGAAATCGGAGGGGGAGACGAACCATAAGAGACGATGGACTCCAAGAAACAAACTGAAGGTTTTAGAGGGGAGGGGG
>NW_027903932.1:0-1490 GCF_054177405.1 Leptonychotes weddellii | reverse complement strand
AATACCAGAAATTGTAACTACATAGATAAAAGTATGAGATATAATTCTTATTATTTAAATCTCTTTAAAGATAATTTACTGCTTAAAATAATAATGCATTGTGGAGATGATAACATTCACACATATATGCACTCATATATATAAATGCATACACACATGTAGTACATACACATATATAAAAATGTCTGACATTTTTATAGAGGCTAGAAGGAAAAAAAATGAAAGTATACTATTTTATCGTTCTTATAAACTATGTAGAGTGGTATAATAACTCTTGAAATTAGATTGTGATAAATTGAAGCAATCACTAAAATAAAACAAAGATATAAAACAAAATAGGCTATCACAATGATAAAATGCATACATAACAATATTTAGTTAACCCAACAGAAGCTAGAGAGAGAGAAAAATAAAGTGAATAAAGAGAAGAGGAGACAAATAGAACATAAATAGTGTGATATAGGCAAAAACCTTATTGTATCACAACATATTAAATTTAATGGTCTAAATACTTTAATTAAAAGACAAGTTTTCAGATTGTATTAAAAAGCAAGCTCTAACTATATGCTGCTTAAGAGGAAGAAAAACTACAAATATAAACCACAGATGTATAAAAAGTAGGATTGAGAAAGATAAATTAACAGAACGTCAAAAGACAAGTGGAATTACAATATCAATATCAAACAATATTGAATTCCAATCAAAGAGTATTACTGGATATGAAGAAAATAATTTCATAATAATAAAAATGTCAATTGATCCAGAAGATATAATAATCCTGAATGTCCATGCACATAATAACAGACCTTCAAAGTACATGAAAGTAAAGCCAGTATACTGCAAAAAGAAATAGAAGAATCCATAAGTATAGTTAAAAATTTCAGTCCCCCTTTTCCAACAACTGAGAGAACAAATAGACTTAAAATCAATGGATAAAAAAGAATGAATAAAGAAGTCATGGTATATATATATATAATAGATTATCACTCAGTCATAAAAATGGATGAGATCCGGCCATTTGTGACAATGTGAATGGACCTAGAGGGTATTATGTTAAGTGAAATAAATCAGACTGAAAGAGATGAATATCATATGATTTCACTCATATGGGGAACTTAAAAAGCAAAAGAAATGAATACACAGACAAAAAGCAGAATCTAACCCATAAATACAGAACACAAACTGATGGTTGCCAGACAAGAGAGAAGTGGGGGGTTGGAAAAATGGGTAAAGAGTTGCAGGAGGTATAGGCTTCCGGTTATGGAATGAGTAAGACTCAGGAATGAGATGTACACACATGGAATATGGTCAATGGTATTATAATAGCATTGCATGGTGACAGACGTTAGCTGCACTTGTGGTGAGCAAAGTATAACCTATAGAGTTGTTGATTGACTATGTTGAAATTAATGTCACATCATGTGTCAATTGTACTCAAATAAAAATATATTTTTAAAAATCATTGAGAATATAGAATACTTGAACAACAT
>NW_027903931.1:0-235 GCF_054177405.1 Leptonychotes weddellii | reverse complement strand
CTTATATCACTATAAACCCCAAACAAATTAGCAGATTAAATGCATGCTCCTCTTCAGAAAACCAGTAACTTAAAATTAATATGATTTGTGATTTTTTTTTGCTGAAATTAAATTGTTGTCAAAACGACTTCTATGGGCCCCTGGGTGGCTCAGTTGGTTAAGCGACTGCCTTCGGCTCAGGTCATGATCCTGGAGTCCCGGGATTGAGTCCCACATCAGGCTCCCTGCTCAGCAG
>NW_027903930.1:0-235 GCF_054177405.1 Leptonychotes weddellii | reverse complement strand
CCAAAACAAGCTTCGATGTGAAGCCAAAACACGTAGGAACGAGTGGTCTAGAATATTGTTGAATATTTGAAGCTGGCTGGGGATCAAGATGAAAGCAGACTCGAGGCCCTCCTCGCTGGGGATTTCCTCATGGGAAACACAACAGAGACTTTGAAACAAGGTAGGAGGCAGAACAATAAACATGAGGCAGCCCACGATGAAGGATTTTTTTTTCAGACAGATCTGCTTCGGGCAG
>NW_027903929.1:0-235 GCF_054177405.1 Leptonychotes weddellii | reverse complement strand
GGCAGACGCCCAATGACTGAGCCACCCAGGCGCCCCTCTATTAGATAAATTTAATTTGCAGTTAAAATTCTTCCCACAAATTAAACTCTAGGCCCAGATGGCTTCACCAGTGAATTCTAACAAACATTTAGGGAAATAAAAAACACCACTTCTATGCAAAATCTTCCAGAAAATTGAAGACATGAAAATATTTTTTTTTTAAGATTTTATTTATTTATTTATTAGAGAGCGAGCG
>NW_027903928.1:0-235 GCF_054177405.1 Leptonychotes weddellii | reverse complement strand
CACTGAACTGAGATGTGAATGGAATTTCTCTCCCCCCACCCCTGCCACCACAGGTTTGGGTATGCCTTCTTGACGGTTTCATCTGCCAGAGACAAATGACGCTGCCTTCCCTCTTTTGCCTTGTTACCTGGAAGGAAAAGTATTTAACAATGTGTCATGATTTCATTTAGGTGTGGTTTATGCAAAGATTTATGTCATCATCCTTCCTCTTTGGCCACAACCCTGCTCTAATAAC
>NW_027903927.1:0-235 GCF_054177405.1 Leptonychotes weddellii | reverse complement strand
TGAAATCCCAGAGCTGCCACCAATGGTGTGACTCCCGGGAGAAGGAGAGGTGGAGGGACACACACATCTAGATGCAGAGAGAAAGGTGTGGGCAGAGTCTAGGGGACACGGGAGGCATGCTGAGGGGGAACACACTGAAAGAGAGACTGACCAGAAGGACATATATCAAACAGGGGAAGGGAGCCAGGGTCAGTAGTGAGGAGCTTATGCTCTTGGTCAGAGTCTCTGGGTTCAT
>NW_027903926.1:0-235 GCF_054177405.1 Leptonychotes weddellii | reverse complement strand
GACTTTCTCTGCTTGACTTATTTCACTTAGCATAATCTCCTCCAGTCCCAACCACGTTGATGTAAAAGTTGGGTATTCATCTTTTCTGATTGCTGAGCAATATTCCATTGTATATATGGACCACATCTTCTTTATCCATTCATCTGTTGAAGGGCATCTCGGCTCTTTCCACAGTTTGGCTATTGCAGACATTGCTGCTTTGAACATTGGGGTGCATATGGCCCTTCTTTTCACT
>NW_027903925.1:0-235 GCF_054177405.1 Leptonychotes weddellii | reverse complement strand
GGTGCCTGGTTGTTTGGTGTAACATTCATTTAGCTGTTGCTCTGAAGGTATTTTGCAGCTGTGACTACCATCTACAGTCTGTTGACTTTAAGTAAAGGAGATTGCCCTCAATAATGTGGATGGGCCTTATTCAGTTAGTTGAATGCTTTAAAAGCAAAAACTGAAATTTCTTGAAGAAGAAATAAATTGGTTTCATCAACTGTTTAATATCTGTTCTTTGAAAGACACCATCAAA
>NW_027903924.1:0-235 GCF_054177405.1 Leptonychotes weddellii | reverse complement strand
ACCTTCAACTCTATGGTCAACTAATCTTTGACAATGCAGGAAAGAATATCCAATGGAAAAAAGACAGTCTCTTCAGTAAATGGTGCTGGGAAAACTGGACAACCACATGCAGAAGAATGAAACTAGATCATTCTCTTATACCATACACAAAGATAAACTCAAAATGGATGAAAGACCTCAATATGAGACAGGAATCCATAAAAATCCTAGAGGAGAACATAGGCAGTAACCTCTT
>NW_027903923.1:0-235 GCF_054177405.1 Leptonychotes weddellii | reverse complement strand
TAGAATCAGACAGAGTCAATGACGACTCTACTTAGAGCCTGTGTGACCCGGGGAAAAAGGCAAAAACCTGAGTCAGGAATAAAATGAGGGAGGGTAAAAAACAATGATTTTACACGGTTGTTATGAGGATTAGGTGTTAAAATTCCCAGTACCTACCACTGTAAGTAAGTGCTCAAAAAGACGGGTCAGTAACTTTTAACTTTCATATACTACTGCCCCAGAACAACCTTTAGCG
>NW_027903922.1:0-235 GCF_054177405.1 Leptonychotes weddellii | reverse complement strand
CAAATAAATAAATAAAATCTTTACAAAAAAAAAAAAAAAGAGTAAGTAGCACATACCATGTTAATTATTCATATTAACACTCACACATTTGTGTTGGGGGATTCCTTTCTGCAGGCTTCTTACTACCCACTTTAGGCCAGGCATGGTGAGATGAGTAACTTTCCCAAGGTCACAAAGAAAAGTGGTAAAGTGTTCAACAGGCAGAAACCAGAAAGCCAGAGCCTTCCTGCTTACA
>NW_027903921.1:0-1490 GCF_054177405.1 Leptonychotes weddellii | reverse complement strand
TGAATAACCATCTTTTCTCAACCCAATCTTTAATATTCTTCTTTTATTATATGCCTGAAAATCTCTTTAGAGATTTTTATATAGAAATAAATCATGGCAGTCCTCTCCAAGGTCCCCTGCTTCCCACTTTAATGTGTTTTCCCACTTAATGTGTTTTTTGGGGGCTCTGATTGATTATGTCAATCATTTATTTTACATTCAAAAAAGAATTTCTGAGCTTATACCTCATGACAGTCTTCATTCTAGACATTAGAGATACAAAGATCATCTAAAGGATTTCTTCATTAATATTTATTAGAAGTTTTGGGGCACCTTGGTGGCTCAGTTGGTTAAACGTCTGCCTTTGGCTTAGGTCATGGTCCCCCGGGGTCCTGGGATCGAGCCCCACATCAGGCTCCCTGCTTGGCGGGAGCCTGCTTCTTCCTCTCCCCCTGCTGTTCCCCCTGCTTGTGCCCTCCCTCCCCCTCTCTCTCTTAAATAAAGAAAATAAATAAATAAATAAATAAATAAATAAATAAAATCTTTAAAAAAAGGAGTTTAAAATAGTATTAAACTTTATCAGTGATGGTTAAACCAGAACACTGGAGATTTTTAAATAATCAAAGATAAATAAATAAATAATCAAAGATTTGTTATAGAGATCTAACTAATGCTGGGATCTGGTTAAAAGACTGTATCAAGCTGTGTTTCTTCGTCTGGTACTGGTCAGGCTGTCAGGAGCAGAAATTGGAAGCAAATAGAAAAAGCAAGCACAAACTGGAAGGCTCCACTGGAAGGCTGCAAGGCTGTAGTGGAAAATATAAGGACAAAATGGAAGCTTCAATGTAATATCACCTCTTCCAAGCCTCAATTTAATAACTAGGATGTCTTGTGGGCAAAGTTGATGCCTTACCAACTCTTGGCCCATGAATCAGAGAAGCTTAAGCTGAAGATCTGTTAGAGTTGGAGGAGCTGTAGACCCATCTGCTCTCCTGTGCCAAAATGCAGAACTGGGACATAGGTGACAAGGATCTGCAGTAGTGCCTTTTGCTATGCATTACTTTCTCTATGCAAAAAGATGACTGTAGCTTCACTCATCCTTCCAAATCATGAGCAAAATGTTTCTTATATCCTATGCTACCCCAAAACTATGCAATGAAGAGGATTCTGCACAGTTAGTTCCAGTTTATCTGGGATAGCAGAATAAAATGCGCTAAACAGACATTTTATTATGAGTTGTTATTGTAGCAATAAATAAGTGAGATATGTCACTAGCTCCCATGGAATTTAATATTATTGGACAGCTTCCTCAAAGAAGGAAACACTAAACTGTCTTCAGGAAGGCAAGTAGCTCTGAGAACATGGGACAGATCTAATTGGTCTTTTCTACAACTAATGTCTTGGGTGACAGACTGCCCATACCCCACTCTCCAAGTCTCAGCTCCTTGAATCTCCTGGATAAATTCTAAAGGCATTTATTTAGTAGATTCTGTTTTCCCATCTGCAGGATT
>NW_027903920.1:0-235 GCF_054177405.1 Leptonychotes weddellii | reverse complement strand
AAGTCCCTTAACCTCTGTAAGCAACAGAATAACGGAGTCACTGTGTTTCATCTGTGGGCAGGATGGCTTGGGAGAAGACAGGACCTTCTCAGTCAAGGTGGGGGACAGTTCATTTTTTTTTTTTTTTAAAGATTTTATTTATTTATTTGAGAGAGAGAGAATGAGAGACAGAGAGCACGAGAGGGAAGAGGGTCAGAGGGAGAAGCAGACCCCCCGCTGAGCAGGGAGCCCGATG
>NW_027903919.1:0-235 GCF_054177405.1 Leptonychotes weddellii | reverse complement strand
AGCATCTACTCTATCAGAGATCCCCCAGCTACAAAAAATATAACGAAAGTAATAAAACTTATTTTTACTGCAACTCAGCGTACATCCCCTTAATAGAGTGATGTGACAGAAAGAATTTTGCAGAGCAATGCAGAGAAAGAGGTAGCATAGAGGCAAAGAGGGGCGCCATGATGTATTTACACATTCTTTTTTTTTTTTTAAGAAAAAGAGGGAAAGAGAGAAAGCACGAGTGGGG
>NW_027903918.1:0-235 GCF_054177405.1 Leptonychotes weddellii | reverse complement strand
GGGAAGTTAGGGGGAAGAGATTCATTACATACAGAGGGAAGAAAATCAGAATAACGTCAGACCTATCCACAGAGACCTGGCAAGCCAGAAAACCCTGGCAAGACATATTCAGGGTACTAAACGAGAAGAACATGCAGCCAAGAATACTTTATCCAGCAAGGCTTTCATTTAGAATGGATGGAGAGATGCAGAGCTTCCAAGACTGGCAGAAACTGAAAGAATATGTGACCACTAA
>NW_027903917.1:0-235 GCF_054177405.1 Leptonychotes weddellii | reverse complement strand
CCAAAACAAGCTTCGATGTGAAGCCAAAACACGTAGGAACGAGTGGTCTAGAATATTGTTGAATATTTGAAGCTGGCTGGGGATCAAGATGAAAGCAGACTCGAGGCCCTCCTCGCTGGGGATTTCCTCATGGGAAACACAACAGAGACTTTGAAACAAGGTAGGAGGCAGAACAATAAACATGAGGCAGCCCACGATGTAGGATTTTTTTTTCAGACAGATCTGCTTCGGGCAG
>NW_027903916.1:0-235 GCF_054177405.1 Leptonychotes weddellii | reverse complement strand
AGGTAGCGGGAGGGGAGGAATGAAGCGGGGGAAATTGGAGGGGTGGACGAACCATGAGAGAAGATGGACTCTGAAAAACAAACTGAGGGTTCTAGAGGGGAGGGGGGTGGGAGGATGGGTTAGCCTGGTGGTGGGTGTTGAGGAGGGCACGTTCTGCATGGAGCACTGGGTGTTGTGCACGAACAATGAATCATGGAACACTTCATCTAGAACTAATGATGTAATGTATGGGGAT
>NW_027903915.1:0-235 GCF_054177405.1 Leptonychotes weddellii | reverse complement strand
CTGCATCTATTGAGAGGATCATATAGTTCTTGTTCTTTCTTTTTTAATATATTGTATCACATTGATTTGCAGATGTTGAACCAACCTTGCAGCCTAGGAATAAATCCCACTTGGTCGTGGTGAATAATCCTTTTAATGTACTGTTGGATCCTATTGGCTAGTATTTTGGTGAGAATTTTTGCATCCATGTTCATCAGGGATATTGGTCTGTAGTTCTCCTTTTTGATGGGGTCTT
>NW_027903914.1:0-235 GCF_054177405.1 Leptonychotes weddellii | reverse complement strand
GAATTAACCAATGCCCTATAAATAAAGAAGCCCTTTGGGGCATCCAGCCCAGGATACAGAATTTTGAGGCTCAGGGCCTCACGATCCCCTGTACTAGTCATAGCCCTACTTTACCTGGGAGGGAACCCAATGGCCAGGACCTCTGAGCAGTAAGTAACGTCGTTACCCCTCAGGACCCTGTTGTTCCTAACTCCCACGCATTCCCACTGAAAGCAAAGTTTCCGCGTAATTGACC
>NW_027903913.1:0-235 GCF_054177405.1 Leptonychotes weddellii | reverse complement strand
GGCTCCTCTGGGGTCTTGCCTCCCAGAACCCCCTCCCTCTGCCAGTGCTGTCTGTCCTTGCCCACACTCCCTGGCAGGCCCTGGGGACGCATGGTCCCTCGCTGAATCCTTGAGGCTGTTTTAGGACAGGGGTGAAGCCTGCCCAGGAGAACCTCCCCATCTCATCTTCCAGAGCCAGGCTCCACGTCCAGGCGGGGGGCTGATGCCCTAGAAAGAACGGTGGGTACAGGTGGCA
>NW_027903912.1:0-235 GCF_054177405.1 Leptonychotes weddellii | reverse complement strand
TAGAATCAGACAGAGTCAATGACGACTCTACTTAGCGCCTGTGTGACCCGGGGAAAAAGGCAAAAACCTGAGTCAGGAATAAAATGAGGGAGGGTAAAAAACAATGATTTTACACGGTTGTTATGAGGATTAGGTGTTAAAATTCCCAGTACCTACCACTGTAAGTAAGTGCTCAAAAAGACGGGTCAGTAACTTTTAACTTTCATATACTACTGCCCCAGAACAACCTTTAGCG
>NW_027903911.1:0-1490 GCF_054177405.1 Leptonychotes weddellii | reverse complement strand
TTTTACTTATTTTTATTTTTTTGACTTTGTATATGTATTTTTATTGTTTTTACATTTTTTAAATTTTATTGTTATGTTAATCACCATGCATTACATCATTAGTTTTTGATGTAGTGTTCCATGATTCATTGTTTGCGTATAACACCCAGTGCTCCATGCAGAACGTGCCCTCTTTAATATCCTTCACCAGGCTAACCCATTGTTGTGTTTTCTTTTTATGAGACTCTACTTAAAATCATGGAAACTTAATAGTGGAATAAAATGAAACTGAACAAGCAAACCTAGTTTCACAGTCCAGTAATTTATAGGATGTTTTATAAAAATGGTTTTGTTCTCTAATAAGTTTGAGAAATGCTGCACAGTATATCCCATTTTTGGAGATTCACAATGTATTAAAAACTGAGAAATGTTTCAATAAATTAAGGTTATTTAAGTTAGCATTTTCTAAACTTATTGGAACTAAGTCTTTGTCATGTTGTATTAGATTGGACTGAGGTTCTACAGAATATGCTGGAGGAAATACTGACTAACTGACCTCATATTTCAGCGATAAGATAAAAACTCAAAGAAGTGAAGCTACTTATTCAATTTTATCAAACTCAGTTTTCATTTTTTAAATTCAGTTCTGCCTATTACCTTTTATCTTTTTGTTTCATTAAAAAAAATCCCCCAAACCCTGTGCTATGACGAAATATATCAAAGAGGTTAGAAGAAAGCCAAATTTAAATACCTAGGCTGTCTGATATTTACTACTGAATTGCCTAAACAATTGTGTAATCAAGGATGTACTCCCAAATGTCATCATTTTATATTTATTTGAATCCAATTGGCTTTTCAACCAAAGTTTTTTTAATTTTTTTTTTTTTAAAGACACATTTATTCAGC
The DNA here is from genome assembly GCF_054177405.1 of Leptonychotes weddellii. Lineage (NCBI taxonomy): Eukaryota > Metazoa > Chordata > Mammalia > Carnivora > Phocidae > Leptonychotes > Leptonychotes weddellii. The sequence goes on along the minus strand of NW_027903911.1, from coordinate 605 downwards.
GTCATGATCAGACTATTACATTTAGCAATCAATAGCATGGGTGCAAAAAAAAAAATCTACATTAAAAACCTTTGTTGGAATGCTTTACACTTTCCACAGAACAGAAACTAAAATAACCTGTTATACAATTAGTCACAAATACAGTCCTCGAGTTTTTTGCCCATACACATGAGTATTGTCTAAAACATGTCTTCTTTGTAGCAGCGAGGCCCTCCCACCCCTGTGCTTGGCTGAGTTCACAAATCTCTTGCAACCTGTAGCTTCCCTGTCACTTCTCGGGCTCTCCTCTCCTGCTAAGCTTTGTTTCCTGGCAGTAATTAAAACCTTCTGCCACTGCCATAGCTACTGCTGCTGCTGGAACCAACATAGCCACCTTAGTTTCATGGTTTGGCAAAGTATTGGCCTCCACCACCATGGGGGCCAGAGCTTCTGCCTCCAAAATTTCCTCCTTTCATGGGTCCAAAATTTGAGGATTGATTGTTGTAATTGCCAAAATCATTATAGCTTCTACCACCTCCAAAGTTGCTTCCATCATTACCAAATCCATTATAGCCATCCCCACTGCCACCATATCCACCACCACCTCGACTGCCACCAAAGCCACC
>NW_027903910.1:0-235 GCF_054177405.1 Leptonychotes weddellii | reverse complement strand
GCAAATAAATAAAATCTTAAAATAAATAAATAAATAAATAAACTAAACAAGCAAGTCAATGAGAAGATAATCTGATTATGTGTATCTGACAAATGACTTGTATCCAGAATACAGAGAGAGCTCCTTCAAATCCATAAAGATAAACAAGCTAATTTTTTTTAAATGGGCAAAAGAATTGAATAGACATTTCACCCCCCCCTCAAAAAAAGTATCTAATTGGCTGGTAAATGTATGA
>NW_027903909.1:0-235 GCF_054177405.1 Leptonychotes weddellii | reverse complement strand
AGAGATTATTCAAAGGCTCTGAATGGGATAAAGGGAACAGCCTATTATTATTGTGATAATATGTTGAATTTATATAGAATAAAACCTTAATAGAAAGCCTGAGGCATACAGGTATTATTGTTAATTGAGGTTAATTGTGGTTAATTGAAGGCTAATAAAATTTTTTGTCTTCATTTTTGCTTGCCGAGCTTTTTTTTTTCCTTTTCTCCAGAAAGTATTATGCTTTATTCCCCCT
>NW_027903908.1:0-235 GCF_054177405.1 Leptonychotes weddellii | reverse complement strand
TTACAAATAAAAATGGCCTTATATAGCATTTTTTTTCTCATATTATTTGTTCAGGTTAAATATACTGATACTGTATTTCTACATTTTCATTGTCTGAAATTCTGGAGGGCCTAATCCTATGATGTTTCATACTGACTCTCACACTTGGTAGATTGTTTCATTGCTCTGTGATTCAGGATTGTGAATTCAAGTTCAGCTGAGCCTTTATCTGTGGAAAGCTTGTGTTGCCTCACTG
>NW_027903907.1:0-235 GCF_054177405.1 Leptonychotes weddellii | reverse complement strand
ATTCTCATCTTTAAAACTAGTAGAATAACAATAAAGCCAAAGTAATAAGATTTACAAGGATTGTGTTAGGTAATAAGCTAATGACTTCCAAGTAAGACTTCACTATAGGTTGGCTACTATTATCTGTTATGAATTTACATTATATGTCAGCTCCTTGACTACATTTTTAGAGATCAATTAAATACCAAAGGCATTAGCGTTGGCAGTAAGTACTTTGAGCTAGAAAAGTTGTTAC
>NW_027903906.1:0-235 GCF_054177405.1 Leptonychotes weddellii | reverse complement strand
GATTAATTTAAAAAGGATCAATTCAGGGGCGCCTGGGTGGCTCAGTCGGTTAAGCGACTGCCTTCGGCTCAGGTCATGATCCTGGAGTCCCTGGATCGAGTCCCACATCGGGCTCCCGGCTCAGCGGGGAGCCTGCTTCTCCCTCTGACCCTCTCCTCTCTCATGCTGTTTCTCTCTCGCTCGCTCTCTAATAAATAAATAAATAAAATCTTTAAAAAAAAAATAAAAATAAAAA
>NW_027903905.1:0-235 GCF_054177405.1 Leptonychotes weddellii | reverse complement strand
AAAAACATGAATTCTAAGTACAGTAGAGTTATAAATTTTTTTTTTAAAGATTTTATTTATTTATTTGAGAGAGAGAATGAGATAGAGAGCATGAGAGGGGGGAGGGTCAGAGAGAGAGGCAGACTCCCCGCTGAGCAGGGAGCCCGACGTGGGACTCGATCCCGGGACTCCAGGATCATGACCTGAGCCGAAGGCAGTCGCTTAACCAACTGAGCCACCCAGGCGCCCCTAGAGT
>NW_027903904.1:0-235 GCF_054177405.1 Leptonychotes weddellii | reverse complement strand
AACTAAGATCCATTGTAGGAGAATGACATTTTCATAGCAACATAGTTACTTTTTCCACTGTACTTCCAAATGGGTTCACTGAATAGATTTTTGTTATTATGTTGTTAGAAATTAAATTTTGGGATATGTGTCATAGAGTAGAGACAAATGAGACTCAGCAAATAAAAGTGTGTGAAGTCAGTAGGGGGAAAATATGCTGATGTGTATACTCTTTTTCTGTCCTTTTCATCTGAAA
>NW_027903903.1:0-235 GCF_054177405.1 Leptonychotes weddellii | reverse complement strand
CCAGCTGAGACACAGCACAGAGCAACAGTTTGAAAAGTGCCTGAGGTATACATGAAGGAGACACATTTATTAATCTCAGAACATGCCTTAGAGGGGCAGGGATCTTTAGAAAACTTCTCCAAGAATAAGACCTGGCAAATCCATCTCTTCCCCTGTCCCAGTTCCCAACCTAGATACCCCAACACCGTTGGGAACCCTATTATGAACTCACCACCTAGCATTCTTTTTTTTTTTT
>NW_027903902.1:0-235 GCF_054177405.1 Leptonychotes weddellii | reverse complement strand
GACCCGGAGTGCGGCAGTCAGACCGGCTACTCAACCTCAGACCAGGTCACCCATCTCTTCGTGCTTCCGCTTCCTTAACTGTAAAGCAGAGATCATGGTAGTTCTTTTTGTGTTTTGTTTTTTTTTTTTTTTAAGATTTTATTTATTTATTTGAGACAGAGAGAATGAGAGACAGAGAGCATGAGAGGGAGGAGGGTCAGAGGGAGAAGCAGACTCCCTGCCGAGCAGGGAGCCC
>NW_027903901.1:0-235 GCF_054177405.1 Leptonychotes weddellii | reverse complement strand
ACTTGGTCCAAGCCAGAGGTTTCTCTTCTTATCATACTAACAACCATTTGATTGCCAATATTGTTTTATTGTTTGGTGTCTGCAGTTAATTTCTCCAGATTATCATCTGGAAGCGAGTTCCTTTGGACCATGACAGAGATTTGACTTCTAGACCCTTTGAGGGCAGTATTTCTAAATGGAAATGTCAGTAAGATGATTTCCTTTGGCTTCCAGAAAGTCAAGCTTATAATGTCCC
>NW_027903900.1:0-1490 GCF_054177405.1 Leptonychotes weddellii | reverse complement strand
TTTTTTTTTTTTTTCTTAACATATATTGCATTATTTGTTTCAGAGGTACAGATCTGAGAGTCAACAGTCTTGCACAATTCACAGCGCTTACCAGATATTTATTCATATTTTTTAATGTTTCACTAAACTTTATTTTGTGAGATAGGGCTGACAGGTTTGCAGCAAAACCTTCCTAAAGCAAGGTGACAGATTTTTTTTTAGTTAAGTTTTAAAATCTGGAAGAAGAAAAACAAGAGAATCTTTAAAATTCTGTAGATTTTTTACAAAACATTGGTACTCAAAAAAATACATCTCTTTGAATTTTGAGCTAAGTGAGATTTTGGGGAAAAGAATACTTCCATAGGCCCATTCTCTGGTGTTGACATGACCTGCAGAAACATTGAGTGAACTCCATATCTGAAGATCACAAAGTACCTGGCCTCTTAATTCTGGGAAGAGTTCTTAACATAGTGTTCTCTTTCAGTAGTTCTCTTTTCTGCCATAAGTATTGGTCAGATCTTTATAATCAATCAGGATTTCACATCATTTTATCTCATTTTCCCTCCTCCAAACTGTTCTAGATTCACAGTGTCCTCTTTAATTTGATTGAGACTATAAAGCAGAGAATTTCTGAAGTTTCCCATTTTTGGAAAATATTTTCAAAGTAGGCATTTCTTCTGATTTCTTAAATTGGTGCTTTTATTTCAAAATTCAGTATCCTTTCTACAGCCCATTCTTTTTCCCTTTCATCCTTATGAAAAGATTGATATTTATCCAGGACTGACTTATAATCATATAAAACATGTGGAGGAACTTCTGTCCAAGACTAAGATGAGTTTTTGCATGATTTCGTGGTTTCTTAGTTATCATTCTAGGTTTTGATGTGTGTGTATGTGTTTTGCCTTGAATCAACCATGGGATCATTGGTGTCAATTTTTGAAGTTTAAAATTAGAATGAGATTGGCACATCTCCAGTTTTCTAACACTGTGGGTGTTGATGGGAGAACATAAGGCTTTGTAGATAAACTGACTCGTGTTTTAATCCAACTGTATCACCATTACTATTTGATTTAATCTCTCTTGATTTACTATTGATTTAATCTTACTATTTGGTATAATCTTTCTAAATTTAAGAGTCATCTTGTAAAAAGAGTCACTTGGAAAGAGGGAAATTAAGTACACTTTATTTTCTTCCCTTATTTGTTGCAAACTTATTTCAATTGAACTAACATTTATTCCTCTGCAATCACTTCATAGTGAGGTGAGTGTCTCATAGGCACTTCATTACAGCTTGGAGACTTGAACTTATTTATAGCTCTGAGAAATACACTGAAAATTTCTACCTTTTTGTTTGTTCTTGTATTTTATTTTTTTTTAATTTTATTATGTTATGTTAGTCACCATACAATACACCATTAGTTTTTGATGTGGTGATCCACGATCCATTGTTTTTGTATAACACCCAGTGCTCCATGCAGTACGTGCCCTCCTTAATACCCATCACCGGGCTA
>NW_027903899.1:0-235 GCF_054177405.1 Leptonychotes weddellii | reverse complement strand
GGTGGTGCAGGATCACCACAGTTCCCTCCCCCTGCTGTTTATCCTCTGATATCTGCCCTCAGAATTACGGATCCCTGCTTCATACCTCAAAACCAACCACCTGCGATATTCTGTTTGTAGAGATCCAGATCTATCTTCTTACATCTTAGGCTGATTTTGTGGGTGTTCAGAGTGGTCTGGTAGATATCCAGCTCAATTCTGGGGACCGGTTGGAATAGGTTCCCCTACTCTTCTG
>NW_027903898.1:0-235 GCF_054177405.1 Leptonychotes weddellii | reverse complement strand
ATACGTTATATGTTAAAAAAAAAAATAGTAGGAAGGGGAAAATGAAGGTGGGAAATTGGAGGGGAGGACGAACCATGAAAGACTATGGACTCTGAGAAACAAACTGAGGGTTTTAGAGGGGAGGGGAGTGGGGCAATGGGTTAGCACAGTGATGGGTATTAAGGAGGGCACGTGTTGCATGGAGCACTGGGCATTATACACAAACAATGAATTATGGAACACTACATCAAAAACT
>NW_027903897.1:0-235 GCF_054177405.1 Leptonychotes weddellii | reverse complement strand
GGACTACTGGGGAAGCTCTACCACAGCCATTAACATGTTCCTACTCCTCTAGATCTCTGACAGCGCTGACTGACTGACTACACGACTTACGGGGCCCTTGTCACGCCTTCCATAATCGGAACAAAGTCCTTTCTGTGCACAAGGCTAAGGATACAAAGATGGATAGCCTGCCATCCAGACCCTAGAATCCAGCAGTCACAGATCTGCCAGCCGACCACAACATAAGAGGATGAAT
>NW_027903896.1:0-235 GCF_054177405.1 Leptonychotes weddellii | reverse complement strand
ATGAATAAACTAGACTTTGGTAAAACTAAAACCATCAATAAACTAAACAAGCAAGTCAATGAGAAGATAATCTGATTATGTGTATCTGACAAATGACTTGTATCCAGAATACAGAGAGAGCTCCTTCAAATCCATAAAGATAAACAAGCTAATTTTTTTTAAATGGGCAAAAGAATTGAATAGACATTTCACCCCCCCCTCAAAAAAAGTATCTAATTGGCTGGTAAATGTATGA
>NW_027903895.1:0-235 GCF_054177405.1 Leptonychotes weddellii | reverse complement strand
TTTCCCCTCCTTCCCCTCTCTTTCTGTCACCCTAGGTCAGACTCGCCTGCTGGCTTCATGTCTGACCCAGGAGGCCAGCGCGGCTGTAGGCAGCGTGCGACCACCACAGCCCGCATATCAGGGCTTTGTGGCACTTTCTTTACAGCTGGGGCCTTGCTGGGGACTGTCGATGGTATGTGTGTGCTGTGTGTGCATACACGTATGTATGCGTGTTAGAGCCTGTGCGTCTGCTGTG
>NW_027903894.1:0-235 GCF_054177405.1 Leptonychotes weddellii | reverse complement strand
GGTTGAGTTACAACTGGGAGTTATTAAAAAAAAATAAAATAAAATAAATAAAATAAAATAAGTTGGCTTCTCACTGTCATCTGGATGCCTTAAAGATAAAACAAAGAAGGGCGCCTGGGTGGCTCAGTTGGTTAAGCGACTGCCTTCAGCTCAGGTCATGATCCTGGAGTCCCCGGATCGAGTCCCGCATCGGGCTCCCTGCTCGGCGGGGAGTCTGCTTCTCCCTCTCCCACTC
>NW_027903893.1:0-235 GCF_054177405.1 Leptonychotes weddellii | reverse complement strand
TGGGTGATGGGCAAAGGAGTTTCCATAATGTCAACTAAGTGTATTATTCTACTACATGCTGGGACCTGCTCCCCATGCCTCAAGGGACCACCATTTAGTCCTACATCTCCCTGAGGGGAGCGCTAGACTATCACTCACATTTTGCAGGTGGGGAGCATACAGGTGGGGAACATACAGGTGAGGGAGCATACTAGTGGGGGAGCATACAGGTGGGGAACATACAGATGGGGGCGCA
>NW_027903892.1:0-235 GCF_054177405.1 Leptonychotes weddellii | reverse complement strand
TTTTTTTTTTTAAAGATTTTATTTATTTATTTGAGTGAGAGAGAATGAGAGACAGAGAGCATGAGAGGGAGGAGGGTCAGAGGGAGAAGCAGACTCCCCGCCGAGCAGGGAGCCCGATGCAGGACACCATCCCGGGACTCCAGGATCATGACCTGAGCCGAAGGCAGTCGCTTAACCAACTGAGCCACCCAGGCGCCCGATCAGAGTACTTTTAAAAGCATTCATAAATTAATCA
>NW_027903891.1:0-235 GCF_054177405.1 Leptonychotes weddellii | reverse complement strand
ATTTGGGGTAAGCACTGGCTTTTAAAACTTATTCAAGCTGGGCGCCTGGGTGGCTCAGTTGGTTAAGCGACTGCCTTCGGCTCAGGTCATGATCCTGGAGTCCCGGGATCGAGTCCCGCATCGGGCTCCCTGCTCGGCGGGGAGTCTGCTTCTCCCTCTGACCCTCCTCCCTCTCATGCTCTCTGTCTCTCATTCTCTCTGTCTCAAATAAATAAATAAAATCTTTAAAAAAAAA
>NW_027903890.1:0-235 GCF_054177405.1 Leptonychotes weddellii | reverse complement strand
CCTCCCGAATATCGCCTCAGATTCACTTCTCCCCATGTCCTACCTTCCAGAAAGTGGTCGCTTTTCTGTTCAGAGAGTTGCTGCTATTCTTTTCTTAAATCTCCTGTTGAGTTTGTGGGTATTCAGAATGGTTTGTTCCCTACCCAGCTGAATTCCCGAGAGGAGACGAAATTTAGGTCTCTTACTCCTCTGCCATCTTGCTCCTCCCCCTCTCCATGATAATTTTATGGAAATG
>NW_027903889.1:0-1490 GCF_054177405.1 Leptonychotes weddellii | reverse complement strand
GTTTGTTGCTTTTTCTCTAGTTGTTTAAGGTGTAGAGTTAGTTGGTGAATTCGGGATTTTTCTATTTTTTTGAGTGAGGCTTGGATGGCCATGTATTTCCCCCTTAGGACTGCCTTTGCAGTATCCCATAGGTTTTGGACCGATGTGTTTTCATTCTCATTGATTTCCATGAATTGTTTAAGTTCTTCTTTGATTTCCTTGTTGACCCAAACATTCTTGAGCAGAGTGGTCTTTAGCTTCCAAGTGTTTGAATTTCTGCCCAATTTTTTCTTTTGATTGAGTTCCAGTTTTAGAGCATTGTGGTCTGAGAATATGCAAGGGATAATCTCAATCTTTTGGTATTGGTTGAGACCTGATTTGTGACACAATATATGGTCTATTCTGGAGAAAGTTCCATGTGTGCCTGAGAAGAATGACTATTCTGTTGTTTTAGGGTGGAATGTTCTGTAAATTTCTATGAGGTCCATCTGGTCCAATGTATCATTCAAAACTCTTGTTTCCTTTTTCATTTTCTGCTTAGATGATCTGTCCATTGCTGAGAGTGGAGTATTGAGGTCTCCTACAATTAATGTATTGTTATCAGTATGACTCTATTTTGGTTAACAGTTGGCTTATGTATATGGCTGTTCCCGTGTTGGGGGCATAGATATTTACAATTGTTGGATAGACCCTTTAAGAATGATATAGTGTCCTTCTGTGTCTCTTATTACAGACTTTAGTTTAAATTCTAATTTGTCTGATATAAGAATTGCTACCCCAGCTTTCTTTTGAGGTCCACTGGCATGGAAGATAGATCTCCATCCCTTCACTTTCAGCCTGGATGTATCTTTAGGTTCAAAATGAGTCTCTTGTAGACAGCATATGGATGGGTCCTGTCTTTTTATCCAATCTGCAACCCTGTGCCATTTTATGGGAGCGTTTAGGCCATTCACGTTGAGAGTGATTATTGAAAGATCTGAATTAATTGTCATCATGTTGCCTGTGAAGACGTTGTTTGTATAGATTGTCCGTGTAAATTTCTGTTGTAGATCACTCTTGGGGTCTTTCTCCTTTTAGAGAACCCCCCTTAATATTTCTTGCAGGGACAACTTAGTGGTCACATATTCTTTCAACTTCTGCTGGTCGTGGAAGCTCTGCATCTATCCAACCATTCTAAATGAAAGCCTTGCCAGATAAAGTATTCTTGGCTGCATGTTCTTCTCATTTAGTACCCTGAATATGTCTGGCCAGGCCTTTCTGGTTTGCCAGGCTTCTGTGGATAGGTCTGACGTTATTCTGATGTTCCTCCCTCCGTACGTAAAGAATCTCTTCCCCCTAACTGCCCTTAAGATGGTTTCCTTGGTTCTAAGATTTGCAAGTTTTACTATTACATGCTGGGGTGTTGGCCTGTTTTCCTTGATCTTAGGAGGGGTCCTCTCTGCCTCTAGGACTCAAATGTTTGTTTCATTCCCCAGATTAGGGAAGTTCTCAGCTACGATTTGCTCAAATAC
>NW_027903888.1:0-12893 GCF_054177405.1 Leptonychotes weddellii | reverse complement strand
GGCTGAATCTATAGTCGCTGCACCCCGGGGGGAAGGGGTGAGGGTGGCTGGCCCGGGGGAGGGCGTCAGAACGCTTAGGTAACCCAGAACAGTCTCCGCGCATTAAGCAGCATGGTACGTGACAATGTGAACTAGCGGTCCTGCATCAGGAATTTCCCCTTGGCACCACAAACTCCCAGTCTCCAGTAACTCACACAGCATCTTTGTGTGTATTAGCGGAAAGCATTCTCTACTGTCAGCCTGGGTGAGCAGACTGCTGGCTTCACTGGGAAGATGGAAGCCTCCCAGCAGGAAGAGTGTTTAAGAAATGAAAGGTTCCCCTCTGGAGTGGTGAATTAGAAAAAGGTAGCTTCACAGAGTGAAAAGGTGCTGTCTCTAGAAGAATGATCTGGAAAAGCTCCTACCCCACCCAATGAGAAACGTTTCCCCCTCGTGTGAAGAGGACTCAGAAAGAAGTACCCCTTTTCCAGATGCAGCATGGGGGTTTGCATGTTGGAGAGGAGAATCACGGCTACATTTCAGTGTCCCCACCCCAATGACTGGACACTGTGCAGTGCACAAACCGCACAACTGTGCAAGGTGGCCCTGCCGATCCCTGGTTACACTCCTCAAACTTAGTTTCCCACTTCATCTCCCAAACTTATTTCCTCTCCTTTCTTGCATGCACACCATACCGCTACCTGTTAAATACTGTCTAAAAGTTCAGAGTTTCTACCTGTTAAAATTGATTTGGCTTATCTTCTTCAATGTATTTTAACTTTGGCACATAAAACACAGCACAACTATGTAGTGAGAGACATCCAGCTAACTAGACGGCTCCATGGTGAACACAGTGCTGTTTTGGAAATGTCAGGTCCACAACCTTGAACCCAAGGTGGTCCCTCCATTCCCAGAGCAGAAGGAGAAGCAGCCAGGAATGGTGTGTGTTCCTGCAAGTCATTCTGCTAACATCCTGCAGCCTGGCCTGCAGGGATCGCTTCCAGGCGTAAGAGGGTAATTCAGCGTTCACAGCCCATTGATTTCTGGCCATGGCTGCAGAAATGTCAATAAGGGGCCAACTGTGGCAGGGGTTGCTTTGTGATCCATTGTCTTTTCTGCTGAAACTTGGTTTGTCAAGGCTGCCAGATAATCCACGATGACTTTTAGTCACTATGACCTGGGCTGGATTTGGGTCATTGACTTGGTTTCTATGTTAGTTAACTAATATTCTAGAATGTAACCATCGTGCATATTTATATCAGATATATATATCGGGCAATTACAATGTCTGAAAATTTAGAACCTCTGCTTTCAGAATGTTCAATGATATATATTACAAGATACATGACAGGCTCTGAGCAGGATGGTAGGAGAATTGGTTTTCCATTAACTGTCTCAATAATATCTGGAAGGTCACCTCAAGCTCCAAAACGCAGACCAGTCTACTGCAGATGAAATGTCTTATGACACTGTGACTATAAATCACGCTATCACGAAGGCACACTTGTAATTCCCCTGGGGCACTGGAGAGCAGCACTACACTTCTGACTGACTTGGGAGGGCAGTGCGTTGCCTGCATCAACGCCATCCCTGGCTTCCCCCGAATAGTCCGGCCGCAGGGATGCTGAGTCCATCAGAGCAGAGCACAGAGCAGTGCACCCATGTGGTGGAACTCTCAGTAACTGCCCTGTTCACATACACTGTCCAGTTGCTACGGGGCACTGATTTGGCAGGGCTCCTCCTAAATGACCCATTTACATCACCTACCAGTTACTCCACTACAGTGATGGGGCAAGGCTCAACCTAATTACCCCATTCACAAACACTGTCTAGTTATTTCATTGCACTGAGTGGCAGGAGCCCTCACAGTTGTCCTTTTCACTACCTTTATACAGTTACTCCCCTGCAATAAGATGGTGGGACTCCTCCTAACTAGCCCGTGTGCGTACACCGTACATTTCGTCCACTAGCGATGGGCAGGGCTCCACCTGATTGTTGCTTTAACACACACTGTCTAGTTACCCCACTGTAGGGCTCTTCCCAATTGTCCCATTCGCATCTACTGTGCATTATTCTACAGTACTGAGGTTGTAGGACTCTTCCTAATTGCCTCATTGACATACGCTACAGTTATCCATCCTGCACTGATGAGGCAGGTGTTCTCCTAATGTCCCCATTCACATCCACTGTCCAATGACCCCACTGCACTTACATGGTAGGGCTCCTAACAATTTCCCCATTCACATACACTGTCATTTACTCCAGAGCACCGATGTGGAGCTTCTCAAACCACACCATATCACGTACACTGCACAGTTATTGCATCTTCTTTGCCCTATATGCAGCTCTTGCCCAGCTAAAGAAGTTGTAAGGCTCCGCCTCTTCATATCCATAAAATACTCTTCCCAGTTATACTACTGCATGAAAGATTTGGAGCTCTTTGTATTTGCTCCCTTCACACACTCCTATCCAGTTATTCAACTGCACTGAGGGGTGGGGTTATTGCTTTTGGCCCAATACATATCCCCTGTCCCATTATCCAACTGCACTGGTGGTTTGGTGCTCTTGCTCTTTGTCTAGTTGGCATTTCACCACTGTCCCATTCACATACCCTGCCCACCAACACCATTGCACTGCTGGGGTTAGAATACTCCTGACTGCTGTGCTCACATTCCCTGTCCAGGTGCCAGTCCAATGATGGATCAGCACTCTTCCTCTTTGCTCTGTTCACTCCTTCAGCCCAGTAATACTACTTCGCTGAATGTTCAGGAGTCCTGCCGTTTGTCACATCCACATCACTATCCAATCACACCCCTCCAGTGATGAAGAAGGGCTCCTGCTCTTCATCCCATTCACATATAAGTCCCATGAGAGCTTTACGCTGATGTATAATCCTCTTGCTGCTGCTGAAGTCCCCCGTCCAGTCACACCATCAAGATGCTGATACAGAGGTCTTTCTCTTTGCCCCATTCACACACCCTCTCCACTTTCATGATTGGGCCAATGGTATGGAGAGGTTCCTCTTTGCCCAGTTTCCGCCCAGTTTCCATTTGCAGCTTTGCAGTGGTGATACGAGGATCTTAGTCTTTGCCCTGTTCACACTCCCCCTCTACTTAACGTGACTGTACCCATGCTTTGAGAAGGTTCTTCTTTGCCCTGTCCTCATCAACTTTCTATTTGTACCACTGTAGCGGTGATAAAAGCATCTTACTTTGTCCCACTCCCACTCCACTCCCAGGTATACACGGCCATATTGATGCAGTTTTTTCCTCTTTGCCGTTTTCACATTCCCTCTCCACATACACAACCACAACAGATGACATAGGGCAGCTCTTCTGTGCAGTTCATAATCCCCCTCTGTTACAGCACTACACCTGTGGTTTGAGGATGCTCCTAACTGTCCTTTTTAAACCCTGTGTGGTTACACCTATAGACTCATGTTTTGGGTTTCCTATTATTTGCCCAGTTCATATCAACTATCCAGTACTGCACTGCTGGGGTAGGATTCCTTCCTTTACCAAATTCACATCACCTCTCCAGTTACACCAATGCACTGAAAGGGAAGGACGCCAACTCTTGGTCCTGTTCAACTTGCCTATACTCCACTGGGTGATGTGTGGGTTTTGTCTTTGCTCCTTTTATACCCCTAACAACCAAACCGGTGATGTGGGGTTGCTCCTGCTCATGCAGTTTACTTCTCCTTTCCAGCTGCCACACCATCCTGCTGGCGCAGGGATGCTTGCCTTGAGCTCTTCACATGCCAGGCATGCACCGCTGCACGGATGGTGCAGGACCCTTGCTGGCTCTATATTCAAGCCCTGCCCAGGGAAGGACTGGGCTGATGTATGGTACCCCTCCTCATTGCCTCAGCTACATGCCATGCCCATTCCTATCATGGTACTGAGGGTGAAGAGGATAATCTGGGATGCCTCTTTCACATCCCCTGCAAACTTTCAAAACACTGATGATGCAGATCATTCATCTCTGCACCATTCATGGTACCTTTTCACTTAACACTACTGAGAGTGTAGGGATGAAAGAATAGCATTGGGATTCTTTTCTTTCTCCTGTTCACTTCCCCTACCAAAGAAACCAATGTTCTTATGGTGCATCCTTCCTCTTTTTACACCATTCACATCTCTTCTCTAATTAAACCACCTCACCGATGGCACAGGGATACTCTTTTGCACAGATCAAATACCATGTCCAGTCACGCCATTAACTGACACTGCAAGTCTCTTCCTGTTGGGTCGGTTCACACGGTCCTGGTAACAACCAAACTGACGGCGAGGGGTTCCTCCTCTTTGCCCTGATCACACCCCCAGTTCTTGGGTAAACACCCACAGTGATGATGTGGCTGCTCTTCCCTGCACATTTACCCTTTCCAAGTTATATGACCACCCTGATGGTGTGGGGATGCTCCCCCCTGCCCTGTTTATATCCCACGTCCAGTAGCACTTGTGGTACATTCTCCCTCTTTGCCAATTCGCATCCCTCAGCCAATTACAGCAATGAATAAATGATGTGGGGAACTCCTCCCTGGCCCGTTCAAATCTCCTGTTCAGTTACAACACTGAAATGATGGTGTGGGATCCTCTTCTTTGCTTCTTCACAATCTATGCAATTACGCTACAATGCTGACGATTTGGGATTCCTCCTCTTCTTTGCCCCTTTCACATCTCCTGTCCTCTTAAACTACCGCGTTGATGATGTAGGCTATTCTTTCTTGTGCCACCCATGTCCCTTTTCCTGTCACACTGATGATGCTGGGATCCTCCTCTTTGCACCGTTCTAATCCCCTTCCATATAGACCACTGCTCTGATGACGTGGGGATATGTTTTTTTTATCCTTTTCAAATCCCCATGCCAATTATAGCTTGACACTGTTCATTTAGAAATGCTCCTCCTTTCTCTCATTACAGCCTGGGTTCAGTTGCAGGACTATTATGACAGTGCAGGACACCTTTTCTACTCCTCATTCACACAACCTGCCCACTTACACCACTACAGTGATGGGAGTGGGGATGCTTTTCCTTGGCCTTTTCCAGTTACTCCACTGCAGTGATGGAGCCGGGCTCTTTCTGTTTGCCCTGTTCACCACCTCTGCCCAGGTACCCAGTGTATCAACCATGCAGTGCTCCTCTCTCCACCCTACCTACACACCCTGTCCAGTTACATAACTGAACTGAGAGGGGGGATCTCTCCATTTGCTGCGTTCAGATCCACTTTCTGGGTAATCCCTGTGCTGATGGTATGAGGATCCTCCTCTTGGCCGCATTCATATCCCTTGCCCAAGTAACACGATAGTGAGGGGCTGGACTCCCTTCTCTTTGCCCTTTTCCTTCTTCTTAAAAACACGGCTGCACAGATGGTGTTGGGAGCCCTGTTCACATCCCCTCTCCAGTTATAACACTACACTGATGGTCTGGAGTTTCTCTGGTCTTGCTCACATCTGCAGTCTAGTTACACCACTAGACTGACTCTGTTTTCATGTCCCCTATCCCGTTAACTCCACTACACTCATGGTGTGTGGAGCTTCTCTGACCAGGTCTCACTCTTTTCCCAGTTACACCACTGTACCTAGGGTGAGTGGGTCCTCCTCTCTGCCTCATTCACACTGCTATCCAGATCCACCGCTGGGGGCAATGAAGGCCACGGTTCCTCCTCCTTGCCCTGTTCACATCCCTATCCAGGTATACCACTCCACCGATAGTGTGGGGTTCCTATTCTTTGCTTTTTCACATTCCCTGTTCAGTTACACCTCTGAATTTATAGAGCTGGCCTTCCCCTTCTTTGCCCCTTTCACAACTTTTCCCCAGCTGCTCCACTCCACTGATGCCTGTTTTCATATCCAGCCCACTGTTCCACTGAACTGATGTTGAGGAGTGCCTCCCATTTGCCCTGTAAATAACCCCCACCAAGTTAGACCCCTGCCATGAAGCTTCAGGGCTCCTCCTCTTTGCATGTTCACATCCTCTCCCAAGTCGCTCTCCTCCTATCTGCCTGATTGACATCTTCTGTGCAGTTACTCGGCTGCAGTGGTGGTGCAGGTCCCTGACCCTCCCCTCTGGCCTTTTAGCCCCCCGTTCAGGTGCACCAGGCATCGATAAATCAGGCCTCACCCTCTTTATGCTGGTCATACTGGTCTGGTGGCACCATTGCAGCAATAGTACGGATGTACTCATCTCTGCCCTGTTCTCATCCTGAGGCTAAGCCCAGTGCTGGTGTGAGGGTCTTCCTCTTTGCTCTGTTCACTTGCACAACTGCACTGACAATGTGGGACTGCTCCTCCTCCCAACTTTCCCCTGCCACTCAGGGAGTACCCTGATGATGTCAGGTTGCTCCCCTTTCCCTGTCCACATCCCATCCCATTATACAACTGCACCGCAGGGCAGGACCCTCCTCTTTCCCCCTTTCATGCACACCACGGTCACAATGCTGTGAGGATCCCCTCCTTTGCTCATACAGACCCACTGTGCACTTACAGCACAGCACAGATGAGGCCTCCCTTCACCCTGCTCACATCATCGACCAGCAACACCGTAACACTGGCTTTGTCCTTGGCTGTTTTTGTCCTGCTCACATCCCTTGCAATGTAATCACTATGCTGCTGGTGCAGTGTTCCTCCTCTTGGCCCCAATCATGGGTCTTGTCCAGTTATACCTCGACATTAATGGTGTGAGCATTCTCCTGTTCTATCTTTTCACATCCCCTGTGAGGTTTCACCACTTAACTCTTCAGGTAGGACTCCTCCTCTTTCTCCTTTTCACATGCAATGTCCCATCCCACCACTGCACTGACAGATCAGGGATCACCCTCTTTCCCCCACCCACATTTCTAGTCTAGTTGTTGCCTCACACCCCTTTCTATTTGCCAGATGCACATTCCTGCCCAAGTACATTGCTATACTCATGGACCACACCCCATCTTTGTCCTGGTCACATCTTCTAACCACTTATTCTATTATAAAAATAACGGTGCAGGGTGACTATTCTCTGCACAGATGACATCCACTGGCCAGTTACACCAGTGACACCAGCACATGGATGGGTTGGGGCTCCTTCTCTTTGCCGCATTTGCTCAATGACATCACTACACTGAGGCTGCTGGAATGCATCCCATGCCCTGTGCAGTCACGCCTCTACACTGATGATGTGGGCTTGCTCCTCTGCCCCCTTAACATCTGTGGTCAGGCCACAGTGTTGTTTATTGCCCAGGGCTCTTCCACTGTGCCCTGCTCACATCTCTGTGCCCTGGGCCCTGTTTCCACCCTTCTCTACTGAGAAATGGTGCTGGGTCCTCCTCTTGCCTCGTTCACATCAAGTAGTACACACACACCACTACGCTGATGGTACAAGGTTGATTTGCCCCAGTCACATCCCCTGTCCAATTACCCCACTGCACTGATGCAGTGACCCAGAGCTCTTCCGCTTGGCCCTGATAACATGTCCTATACTGTATTTTGTACTGGTTGGGGGAGAGGAGTTCATTCTCCTTATGCCCTTCACATCTCTTGTCATTTATACCACCACAGTGATAGTGTTGGGTCCCTTTTCTTTGCCATAATCAAGTTCCCTGTCCAGAGTCACCACTATACTGATGGTGTGAGCATGTGTTTCAATTCCTGTACACATCTTCCATCCAGGAACTGCTGGTGCAGATTCCCCCCTGTGATACCCATAATGTTTGGGGATTCATATCTCTGCCCTTATCAGAAAGCTTCTCAAGTTATCCCCACTGCACTGATCAACTGGGAATCCTCCTCTTTTACCAATCACTATTGTCGTCCAGTTGCCCCACTGCCCTGATAGAGTGGGGTTCTTCCTCTTTGCTCACATCACCTGTCCAGTTATACCACTGTAGCTGGTGTAGGGTTTTTCCTCTTTGCCCCATCCACATGCCCTGCCTAGAGACTGACTGCATCTATGGGGCAAGTACTCCTATCTGCCGCATTCATACCCTCTGTCCAGCTGCTCTAATGAACTGATGATGTGAGGCCCTTTTCCTTTGCTCCTTGTACATCCTTTGGCCAAGCACATGACTGCAGTGATGGGGAGGGCCTCATCTTCCCTGCCTTGTTCATATCCCGTTCAATTTCTCTTGCCCTATTCACATTCTGCCATTATTGCACTGATGCTTCAGGGGTCCTCCTTGTTAGCCTGGTCATATCACCTCCCCAGCTACTCCACTGGACTGAAAGGAAAGGTCTTCTCTTTCCCCATTCACATCCTTTGTCCAGTTCTAGCACTCTACTCCTGGGGTAGGGCTCTTCCTCTTTGCCTTGTTCACAAGCCCTCTCCCTTGCACCGCTATGTACATTGGGTAAACTACTTGCTTAGCTCCGTTCACATACTCTCCAATTACACCAGCACAATGATTGTGTAAGCTCCATTTCTCTTCCCAATCATATCTTCTGCCAAGATCCCCCACAGCACTGATAGCATATGACTCCTCCTCTTTGTCCCTTGTTTGCTACTCCACTTTCACTCACAGGACAAGTGTAATTCATATTCATTGCCAGGGTAAACCAGTGCACTGATGGATGGTCAGTCATACTCCTTGCTGTTCACACCCTGTCCAGTCACTCCACTGCACTAATGGTGCACACCACCCACCCAGTTTCTCCACTCCAATGACACATTGGCCTTCCTCTCTGCTCTGCAAAGAAATCACCAGGCGCAGCCTGGATGTAATTAATAACCTCAAAAATGTTAGGAAATAGTGCCTTGATGGACAGAACAATTGTGTGGAGATGGAGATAATCTAGTTAGGTACCACTCATCTGTCTGCCTTTAGCTCTGGTCTGAAAGAGCTATAAAAAGAACAGATGGTAGGAACCAAAACATCAGCTTTTCAAAGATCTGAAATAATGGGCCTGTGTCCAGCTCCACAGTGTTGTAGTTTGCACTGAGGCATACCAACAATCTTAAAGGGAGGTGGAAGGTTCACAGGTTCCCACTGAGCAAGTCCCACAGCAAGTGCTACTGGTTTTGGTTTGTTCCAATTTAAGAGATTTTCCAAAATGGTGTCCATGCCTAAGATCAGACAGATCAGAGACAGAGGGACTACCAGCACTGTAAATTTACTTATGTTGATAGATCCAATCATAACATCATGTGTGACCCATCTGCCCTGAATGGGGTGATCCAATATGCCCTGCATTTTAAATAGGTTGCCGTATTTTTTTTAAAAGGGAAGAGTTACCCTGAATAATTGACTTATACCCAGTATCTAAAAGAGCCAGGAAAAGTCGGTTATCTTATGGGCTCCAATAGACCATCAGAGTAGTTTCTGTGCAGGTGTCCCCACATGGGACAAGATCCAGTGAGTTGTCATCACCCTAGGGGAAGGGGCTAGGTGATAGCCACTGTTGAAGGTCAGAATAAGACATGTGGCATTAGGACTCCTTGAACTAGGAACTGATAATGCCAGCCTCTGGCTGAGTAGGGTTTCCCTTATCAAATGAAGGAAACTTGCTACAACATCTAGCACGTTTTTCAACTGCTGGAGTTTAAAAGTAAATTGGCCTGACATTTTTTCATGAGGGATGCCCATGTCTCTAAGTTGCCAATATATAGGTTTGTCTGGGGATGATGGCTGAAAGCTCTGCAGTGCCTCAGCAGGGGCTGGTTATGGATTAGGAAAAGGTCCTAAATGAAGAAATGCCTTCTTGAGTAGTCTGAGCATTTGAAATGGCTGCAAAGTTATGAGGTCTGTAGGAGTCTCAGGAAATGATAATTCCCCCAAGAGAAAGTTTCCAGCAGTAGAGGATGTTGCTGGGGGGAACTGCCTAGAGGATCCAGCCAGTGGCTGGTTCTGATAAACTAAAACGGGCTTATTGTTGGGTGAGTCGCTCTCAAGTCAACTAGGATATTTATTCCCTCTAGGGCTTCCCTAAATGTGTGCGCTGAGCCCATCAAAGAAAGGACAGGTTTATAACTTTGAAGGGACTTATTTAGGAAAAGTTCCTTGGATTCTGAGTCAAAGAGAGCAGACTCTACGTTTGAAATCGCTTCATTATCTGCAGGGTCAGGGTTTTCTACAAAACAATAAACCCACCAAACCATGCCAATCTTGAGTAATAATGTTTTGGCCTCCTCTACTGCTTGCTGTTTATTATGAGCCTTAGCAGAGACTGTGGCTACGCTAGGGTGAGCCCATTCCCAGGCCATAAACATTCAATGTAGTAATAGGAGGGGCTCACTCGGCATAGCAATTGTCTGGGGGCTGCTCTGACCTGGCTCATAAGTGTCACTTTCAACTGTTTGATAGGTGTACTGAGTAAAGGTGTGAGTCTAGGCAGGGCATGCAGGGAGCAATCTAACCCTACATAAAACTTCTCTCAGAGAATGTGAGCATCCCTGGGTAAACCATGTATTTAGGGGTCCCGGGCTATTCCCACTAATTGCCTCATTTCTTAGACCATAAGCCAGAGCTTGGAGCCAGTAGTAAAGACCTTTAGAACCTAGTATGCCCCCTTTTCCTAAACTCTCTATACAAAGTCCTATAAGATGGTTTGTATTTTTAGCCTTACAAAGTTTTTTTTTTTTTTTTAAAGATTTTATTTATTTGACAGAGAGAGATACAGCGAGAGAGGGAACACAAGCAGGGAGAGTGGGAGAGGGAGAAGCAGGCTTCCCGCATGAGCAGGGAGCCCGATGCGGGGCTCGATCCCAGGACCCTGAGATCATGACCTGAGCCGAAGGCAGACGCTTAACGACTGAGCCACCCAGGCGCCCCTAGCCTTACAAAGTTTTGAGTCTTTGTCTCCATTTCCTGTTCACTCCCCACAGTTTTTATCCATTGGGTGTTTACAAGAAATACCTGCAGCAGTGGTTTGGTATTGGCCTGCCTTTCTAAGGTATCCCACTTGACATCCAAGGGATCAGGGTCAATCTCCAAGAAGGCAAATGTGACACTGCCTGATTTTTTCTTATGCTTTGTTTCTAACATGCTGAAGCACTGAGGACCACTCAAGAGAGTTCTTGTGGTATTTTATAAGTATTAATTAAACTGAGTACATCATCAGGAGTTTTTGGAGATGCTAGGATCAGATGTTTCTTATCCTTCTATTTTTTTTCATTAAATATTGTGCCAAGGGCTTCTAAGGATATGAACTCTTATAACCCACAGGGTTCAGAGACAATATGACAATGTTGTGCAATACAGCAACAAGAAAGACAAGAGCAAAGGTCTTTGTCAACAACACAAAAGTGATTGCAAGGAGCCAAAGTCTCTGTGAAAAGAGTGGACCATGTGACTGGTCAGTGGGTCTTTTCAGTGTAAGGATATCTCTGGGTGGGCGATTTTCTGCTACAAGACAAGCCAGTGTGCCTAGCACCTATGAGAAAGGAAGTTGCTTCTAGCTGAGTAGTTCCTACAGATTTTAGCCCTACTGGAGGTTTAGTGGATAAGACACACCTATATTGGGAAAGAGGTAACCACTTTCTGTTTCTTTGGAAGGACCTTTACACAGTACAATAGCCAACTACCCTAGGCTTTCTTCCCCAGATTAGGCACATTATAAACACTTAAGGAGCCAGATGGGGACCACCTTGTCCAGATTACAGCATCCTAAACTAGACAGCCACTCGGAGAGGATTAAGCTTTTTGAGCTCTGCTATAATTTAGATTGCAGAACCACTGCAATACCATACAGACACAGCACAATGCAATGGCCAGTAAAGCGCCAGCAGCCAACAGCCAACAGCGCATTCCCACAGTATTTACTGTCTGTTGGATTCACTTAGTAAACCCAGAGGCATGTCATCCCCATCAGTCACCAGACTACCCGTTTTAAAATGTACCCACGACAGCTATATACAGAAGAATGAAACTCGAGCATTCTCTTACACCATACACAAAGATAAACTCAAAATGGATGAAAGATCTCAATATGAGACGGGAATCCATCAAAATCATAGACGAGAACATAGGCAGTAACCTTTTCGACATCGGCCACAGCAACTTCTTTCAACACCTGTCTCCAAAGGCAAGGGAAACAAAAGCAAAAATGAAGTTTTGGGACTTCATCAAGATTAAAAGCTTCTGCACAGCAAAGGAAAGAGTCAACAAAACAAAGAGGCAACCCACAGAATGGGAGAAGATATTTGCAAATGACACCACAGCTAAATGGCTGGTCTCCAAGATCTATAAAGAACTTCTCAAACTCAACACCCAAAAAACAAGTAAGTCAAAAAATAGGCAGAAGACATGAACAGACACTTCTCCAAAGAAGACATACAAATGGCTGACAGACACATGAAAAGATGTTCATCATCATTTGCCATCAGGGAAATTCAAATCAAAACCACATTGAGATACTACCTTACACCAGTTAGAATGGCAAAAATTGACAGGGCAAGAAACAACAAATGTTGGAGAGGCTGTGGAGAAAGCGGAACCCTCTTACACTGTTGGTGGGAATGCAAGTTGATACAGCCACATTGGAAAACAGTGTGGAGGTGCCTCAAAAAATTAAAAATAGAGCTACCCTATGACCCAGCAATTGCACTCCTGGGTATTTACCCCAAAGATACAGATGTAGTGAAAAGAATGGCCACAGGCACCCCAATGTTCATAGCAGCAATGTCCTCAATAGCCAAACTGTGGAAAGAGCCGAGATGCCCTTCGATAGATGAATGGATAAAGAAGATGTGGTCCATATGTACAATGGCATATTACTCAGCCATCAGAAAGGATGAATACCCAACTTTTGCATCAACATGGATGGGACTGGAGGAGATTATGCTAAATGAAACAAGTCAAGCAGAGAAAGTCAATTATATGGTTTCACTTATTTGTGGAACATAAGGAATAGCATGGAGGACATTAGGAGAAGGAAGGGAAAAATGAAGGGAGGGAAATCGGAGAGACTATGGACTCTGAGAAACAAACTGAGGGTTCTAGAGGGG
>NW_027903887.1:0-235 GCF_054177405.1 Leptonychotes weddellii | reverse complement strand
TTCTAGAAATTTTTTCCAAAATAAATAATTGATATTTGACCAAAGAGTCTGAATTGCTTTTCATTTCAGCATAACCTAGCTTGTACTGACAGGTATGGAAATTGGAAGTGGAATGAGGAGCTGCTATAACAAAAACACCCAGACAGATGGTGTACTAGCTTAAGGGGCAGAAAGGAAGCAGTGAAACAACAGTTACTGGAGACTGAAAGGATAATGTTATCTAATGTAGAACTGT
>NW_027903886.1:0-235 GCF_054177405.1 Leptonychotes weddellii | reverse complement strand
TAAAAACTCACCATGCCGTTCGGTTACAAAGACAATGGATGTGGACTTCAAACTGTTGCATAAAGATACTCAGGGGCTTTTAGGGATAGAGAAAGGATTTCAGAGTGTTAAAACAAATACCTTAAGCATGTTCTCATCTGAAAACCTGAAAAGAGATGAAATCTTTACAGGTGTTTTTTCACTTAGCAAAAAAAAAAAAAAAAAAATCCAAAACCTTATACATCTCTGTCCCCAC
>NW_027903885.1:0-235 GCF_054177405.1 Leptonychotes weddellii | reverse complement strand
ATATCTCCTTTTTTGTTTATGATTTTATTAATTTAAGTCATTTCTCTTTTTTCTTATTTAGTCTAACTAAAGGTTTGTCAATTTTGTTTATCTCTTTAAGAAAACAGCTCTCAGTTTTGTTGATCTTTTCTATTGTCTTTCTGGTCCCTATGTAATTTATTTATGCTCTAATTTTTATTAGTTCCTTTCTTCTGCAAACTTGAGGCTTAGTTTTTCTTTTTCTAGTTCCTTAGGT
>NW_027903884.1:0-235 GCF_054177405.1 Leptonychotes weddellii | reverse complement strand
CATGTGGCTCCTGAGCCCTGACACGTGGCTAGTCCACACTGAGGTATGCTGTAAGCGTGGAATACACACTCGTTTTCAGACTCTGGACCAGAAAAAGAATGTCAAATATCTCAGGCATCATTTTTAAAAATTGATAACCTGTTGAAGTGATGGGCATTGTCGCCACAATGGGAGAAGTAAACTGCTTTTTTTTTTTTTTCAGGTTTTTTTTTTTATTTTTTTTTTTTATTCTTAT
>NW_027903883.1:0-235 GCF_054177405.1 Leptonychotes weddellii | reverse complement strand
GGTCCAAAACTGCCTCATCAACGCATTGCTTTATCAGACATGTATGAAAGCTTCGGTAATACATTATCAGAAATGACCAAAGATCGTAAGATCGAAGAAGAAGGTGAAGTACGCTTTGATCAAGAGGGCGGTGAGCAAGAGCAAGCAGACGATTTAGCGGCTAAGCCAGATATTGAAGTTTCAACCAAACATCATGATTTGGCAAAAAATAGCATTTATTCTACGGTTTGCATCG
>NW_027903882.1:0-235 GCF_054177405.1 Leptonychotes weddellii | reverse complement strand
GGAAATCTGGTGATTAGATCCCATTTAGTGATATATCACACTAATAAATAAGATACTTTATCTTATCCTACCATACTGAGTGATCCAAGAAACTCTTGAGAAATCAGTATAAAAGTGGAAAAATGACCTTTAATTGATTATACTTCAAGAGGCCTAGAAGAGAAAATGCAAGATCCCATTGATGGGACCCATCCTCAAACTGGGCCACATAGGATTTTGACACATAAATATTCCC
>NW_027903881.1:0-235 GCF_054177405.1 Leptonychotes weddellii | reverse complement strand
CACCAGCTGTGCAAGGAGAGGGCAGCACTGTCCCCGCTGGACAAAGGGTCCAGGAGGAGGTGAGGAGAACAGTCTCCGGGTCGTGGTCTGACTTCTCCTTCTGTGGGAGTTGACAAGGCCCCTTCTGGGGAAGTTGCAAGCAAGGTCACGAGTGAGTCTTGGGAAACACGGGGCTCTTCACACTTGGGCGCTTAGCAAGACTGAGGTGTGGACCAGGCACCCGACATGTGCCAGA
>NW_027903880.1:0-235 GCF_054177405.1 Leptonychotes weddellii | reverse complement strand
CCTTCATAATGCATCCTTTCAGGAGGCATATGATAGTTACTGATCCCATTACCTATAATGTGAAATTCTATCATTTGGTTAAGTTGGTGTCTATCAGGTTTCTCACTGTAAACTTACTATTCTCTCTTCTGTAATTAATAAATATTTTGTGAGGAGGTATTTTGAGACTGTGTAAATCTCCATTTCTTTTTTTTTTTTTAAAGATTTTATTTATTTATTTGAGAGAGAGAATGAG
>NW_027903879.1:0-235 GCF_054177405.1 Leptonychotes weddellii | reverse complement strand
TAATGATGTAATGTATAGTGATTAACATAACATAATAAAAAAAAAGAAACTATCTCCAATCAGCAGGTCCCTCTGAACCTACGAATTCCAATTCTTTTTTTTAAAGACACTTTTTGTTTCTCTAAATATGTTTCTCTTTTCTTGCCTTAGGATTTCCTCAAGTTTTTAACTTATTTGAAGGGTCGAGATACCTAACCTATGTGGGCCTGATGTCTAATCAGTCTTCCCTGGGAAC
>NW_027903878.1:0-235 GCF_054177405.1 Leptonychotes weddellii | reverse complement strand
TGTTCCCACCTGTCGACAGGTGTCCAGCAGTCCTCATGTCTCCTCCTCCAGCCCTCTGCTCAGGATCTGGTCCTTGTGGGGTAGAGCAGGCCCTGGGCAGGGTTGGTGTGTGCCCCTGGTGAGAGCCTGCCCGCAGTGCCCCGGTGGGGGGGCAAGGTGGCCCGGGGCGGAAGTACAGGCATCCACTGGGACGGTCCCTCGTGGATCAGGAGGGTTGGCTCAGCAGGACCACGCA
>NW_027903877.1:0-1490 GCF_054177405.1 Leptonychotes weddellii | reverse complement strand
GGTGCAATTGTAAATGGGATCAACTCCTTAATTTCTCTTTCTTCTGTCTTGTTGGTGTATAGGAATGCCACTGATTTCTGTGCATTGATTTTATATCCTGCCACTTTACTGAACTCCTGTATGAGTTCTAGCAGTTTTGGGGTGGAGTCTTGTGGGTTTTCCACATAAAGTATCATATCATCTGCAAAGAGTGAGAGTTTGACTTCTTGGCCGATTCGGATGCCTTTTGTTTGTTTGTTCTCGGACTGCTGTGGCTAGGACTTCTAATACTATGTTGAATAGCAGTGGTGATAGTGGACATCCCTGCCGTGTTCCTGACCTTAGGGGGAAAGTGCTCAGTTTTTCCCTATTGAGAATAATATTTGCTGAAGGTTTTTCATAGATGGCTTTTATTATATTGAGGTATGTACCCCCTATCCCTATCCTCTGAAGAGTTTTGATCAAGACAGGATGCTGTACTTTGCCAAATGCTTTTTCTGCATCTACTGAGATGATCATATGGTTCTTGTTCTTTCTTTTATTAATGTATTTTATCACATTGATTGATTTGTGGATGTTAAACCAACCTTGCAGATAAATCCCACTTGGTTGTGGTGAATAAATTTTTAATGTACTGATGGATCCTATTGGCTAGTATTTTGGTGAGAATTTTTGCATCCATGTTCATCAAGGATATTGGTCTGTCATTCTCCTTTTTGACAGGGTCTTTGTCTGGTTTGGGGATCAAGGTAACGGTGGCCTCATAAAATGAGTTTGGAAGTTTTCCCTCCATTTCTATTTTTTGGAACAGTTACAGAAGAATAGGTATTAATTCTTCTTTAAACGTTTGGTAGAATTCCCCTGGGAAGCCATCTGGGCCTGGAGAGATAAACAACTACTGGATCACAAGGGCAGAATTCGAGAGATAAGTAATACCATAAGACAAAACAATATTAAAATAATTGGGATCCCAGAAGAAGAGAAAGGTGCAGAAGGTATATTGGAATAAATTATAGCAGAGAACTTCCCTAATTTGGGGAAGGAAACGGGCATCAAAATCCAGGAGGCACAGAGAACCCACCTCAAAATCTATAAAAATAGGTCAACACCCCGACATCTAATAGTAAAATTTACGAGTCTCAGAGACAAAGAGAAAATCCTGAAAGCAGCTCGGGAGAAGAGATATGTAACCTACAATGGTAGAAACAGATTGGCAAGAGACCTATCCACAGAGACCTGACAGGCCAGAAAGGACTGGCATGATATATTCAGAACACTAAATGAGAACAATATGCAGCCAAGAATACTATATCCAGCTAGGCGGTCATTGAAAATTGAAGGAGAGATAAAAAGCTTCCAGGACAAACAAAAACCAAAGGAATTTGCAAACCAGCCCTATAAGAAATCTTGAAAGGGGTCCTCTAAGCAAAGACAGAGCCTAAAAGCAACAAAAACCAGAAAAGAACACAGACAATATACAGTAACAGTCACCTTACAGGCAATACAATGGC
>NW_027903876.1:0-235 GCF_054177405.1 Leptonychotes weddellii | reverse complement strand
GCCCAGAGAGAGGCTTGATTCTAGTTGGCCAGGGAGAGACTGAGTTTCCAGAAAGGAAAGTGGGGCTACTGTGCCTCTTGGTGTCTCCAAATGCAGGCCAATCTCTCCACTCACCTTGTCCCCACGACTCCCTCCTCTCTCCTCCTTCCCTTCTCCCCCCGCCCCGCCCTGGCCCTTTCCCTGCTTAGCTCACTATGTCTATTACTGGCCAAGGTTCTCCCAGAGGATTGCTTGC
>NW_027903875.1:0-235 GCF_054177405.1 Leptonychotes weddellii | reverse complement strand
CCTTCATAATGCATCCTTTCAGGAGGCATATGATATTTACTGATCCCATTACCTATAATGTGAAATTCTATCATTTGGTTAAGTTGGTGTCTATCAGGTTTCTCACTGTAAACTTACTATTCTCTCTTCTGTAATTAATAAATATTTTGTGAGGAGGTATTTTGAGACTGTGTAAATCTCCATTTCTTTTTTTTTTTTTAAAGATTTTATTTATTTATTTGAGAGAGAGAATGAG
>NW_027903874.1:0-235 GCF_054177405.1 Leptonychotes weddellii | reverse complement strand
TTACTCACAAGGTGACTCAATGATTGAACAGAGGCAGTAAGTGTGTGAATGAATGAATGAAAATGATAAAGGTTGGATACAATATGTTTGGGGCAGGAAGCTGTAGTTTGGTAGCAGGTGGATGCTAATCACTTATATTAGAAACATCAGAAATTAGGTTTAAGGCAGCAAAATGTATGCTAAGCCACATCCTCATTGGGAGATGCTGTGCTTTTTAAAAAATTTCTTCTTTTTT
>NW_027903873.1:0-235 GCF_054177405.1 Leptonychotes weddellii | reverse complement strand
ATTCTCATCTTTAAAACTAGTAGAATAACAATAAAGCCAAAGTAATAAGATTTACAAGGATTGTGTTAGGTAATAAGCTAATGACTTCCAAGTAAGACTTCACTATAGGTTGGCTACTATTATCTGTTATGAATTTACATTATATGTCAGCTCCTTGACTACATTTTTAGAGATCAATTAAATACCAAAGGCATTAGCGATGGCAGTAAGTACTTTGAGCTAGAAAAGTTGTTAC
>NW_027903872.1:0-235 GCF_054177405.1 Leptonychotes weddellii | reverse complement strand
TATCTCTTCTCCTGAGCTGCTTTCAAGATTTTCTCATTGTCTATGAGACTCGTAAGTTTTACTATTAGATGTCGGGGAGTTGACCTATTTTTATTGATTTTGAGAGGGGTTCTCTGTGCTTCCTGGATTTTCATGCCTGTTTCTTTCCCCAAATTAGGGAAGTTCTCTGCTATAATTTGCTCCATTATACCTTCTGCCCCTCTCTCTCTTTCTTCTTCTTCTGGGATCCCAATTA
>NW_027903871.1:0-235 GCF_054177405.1 Leptonychotes weddellii | reverse complement strand
TTTCCCCTCCTTCCCCTCTCTTTCTGTCACCCTAGTTCAGACTCGCCTGCTGGCTTCATGTCTGACCCAGGAGGCCAGCGCGGCTGTAGGCAGCGTGCGACCACCACAGCCCGCATATCAGGGCTTTGTGGCACTTTCTTTACAGCTGGGGCCTTGCTGGGGACTGTCGATGGTATGTGTGTGCTGTGTGTGCATACACGTATGTATGCGTGTTAGAGCCTGTGCGTCTGCTGTG
>NW_027903870.1:0-235 GCF_054177405.1 Leptonychotes weddellii | reverse complement strand
GTGGCTGACTGAACATAATAAGAAAACATTGGAAAAAAAGAAAAAAAGAAGAACCGAAGAGGCCTTTGCGAGAGAGCATTTAGGCACACAGGATTCTGGGAAATGGGAGAAGCTAGAGGGTGACCGAGGGTTCTGGCTGCATTCACAGCTGCATGCAGAGTCCGGTCCCTTCCTGCCCCCCCCACCATGCAGCCGGGGGTGGGCTCTCCCCAAAGGCACTCACTCGGTCACTCTG
>NW_027903869.1:0-235 GCF_054177405.1 Leptonychotes weddellii | reverse complement strand
CAGCCTGTGGACCCTGCCTCTTGACCTCCTGCAGACCTGACCTCAGCAGTGGCTGAGGAGACGGCAACTGAAAGAAACACCTGATAGTTATTTTTAGTTCTGTTTCATTGTCTAGGTTTGGTAAGTCTTTTCTGACAGCCACTGAGCTCATTGGATTATCCTCATCAAGAACAGCTACAATCTCACCAGAACCCCACCAGCTCCTGGAAAAGCACTTAATGTGTCTGAAATGACA
>NW_027903868.1:0-235 GCF_054177405.1 Leptonychotes weddellii | reverse complement strand
GTATAAAAACCACCTGCCTTGGTCATTTCTTTGGGTCTCAATTTCATTACTGGACCTCTAGGTGCATGCAATAAAACTTTGGGGTTTTTTCTCCTGTTAATCTGTATCCTGTCGATTTCATTCTTACACCATCTGGAAGAATTTGAAGGGTAGGAGGAAATTCTTTCCCTCCCCTACACCAGGAATCTGTGGAATCCACATGAAATCCCAGAGCTGCCACCAATGGTGTGACTCC
>NW_027903867.1:0-235 GCF_054177405.1 Leptonychotes weddellii | reverse complement strand
TTGTTCGTGCACAACACCCAGTGCTCCATGCAGAATGTGCCCTCCTCAATACCCACCACCAGGCCAACCCATCCTCCCACCCCCCTCCCCTCTAGAACCCTCAGTTTGTTTTTCAGAGTCCATCTTCTCTCATGGTTCGTCCACCCCTCCGATTTCCCCCGCTTCATTCCTCCCCTCCCGCTACCTTCTTCTTCTTCTTTTTTTTTCTTAACATATCTTGCATTATTTGTCTCAG
>NW_027903866.1:0-1490 GCF_054177405.1 Leptonychotes weddellii | reverse complement strand
TTTTTTTTTCAATGGACCTTTGGGCAATGCTGTTCCCACCTCTCTGCCATTTACACTCTGAGCTCCACTGACGCAGTGCCCCACTCCGGGTTGTTGCATGTGAGGTCAGTCTTATCTGGGTTACACTGCTGGCTAGCTGGGCAGACCGTGTGAGGCAGAGCTGCGGTATCTTCTTAAATCACGGCTTCTTTTGGTATTGCTTACTAGGTCTTAGATGCATTATTCAGGTTGGTATATCTGTCTTCAGAGTGCTCTGACTTTACTAGCATTAATATAGGCACTCATTTTTACCATCCTCATAATGCTAGTGTTAAAAAACAAAATTCATGTGCAAGACTGTTGAATCTCAGATCTGTACCTCTGAAACAAATAATGCAATATATGTTAAGAAAAAAAAAAGAAGAAGAAGAAGGTAGCGGGAGGGGAAGAATGAAGCGGGGGAAATCGGAGGGGTGGACGAACCATGAGAGACGATGGACTCTGAAAAACAGTCTGGGGGTTCTAGAGGGGAGGGGGGTGGGAGGATGGGTTGGCCTGGTGGTGGGTATTGAGGAGGGCACGTTCTGCATGGAGCACTGGGTGTTATGCACAAACAATGAATCATGGAACACTTCATCTAGAACTAATGATGTAATGTATGGGGATTAACATAAGAATAAAAAAAAAGAAAAAAACAAAAAACAAAATTCAGCTGAGTAAACATAAAGATCCAGTTGGCTTTATTCAGTGATTCATGCATCAGGCAGTATCCCATCCAGTGAGTCGAAAGGAGCTCAGGGGAATTATACAAAATGGAAGGTTTTTGTTGGCAGGAGAGTGGGACGAGGGGGTTAAGCTAAATTAACAGCACAAGAAACAACAGGTGTTGGTGAGGATGTGGAGAAAGGGGGACCTTCTTGCACTGTTGGTGGGAATGTAAACTGGTGCAGCTGCTCTGGAAAACAGTATGGAGGTTCCTCAAAAACTTGAAGATAGAACTACCCTACCATCCAGCAATTGCACTACTAGCTATTTACCCAGAGGATAAAAAAATACAGATTTGAAGATGTACATGCACCCTGATATTTATAGCTGCGTTATCAACAATAGCCAAACTATGGAAAGAGCACAAATGTCTATCGGATGATGAATGGATAAAGAAGATGTGTGTGTGAGTGTGTGTGTGTAAACACATATGTATGTATGTATAGACATATATATACACACACACATATATAAAAAATGGAATATTACTCAGTCATCAAAAGAATGAAATCTTACCATTTGCAACAACATGGATGGAGCTAGAGTGTATTACGCCAAGTGAAATAAGTCAGTCAGAGAAAGATGAAAACCATACGATTTGCCCTGCATCAGGCTCCCTGCTCGGCGAGAAGCCTGCTTCTCCCTCTCCCACACCCCCTGCTTGTGTTCCCTCTCTCACTATGTCTCTCTCTGTCGAATAAATAAATAAAATCTTTTAAAAAAATATACAATCTGTTTGAGCCCCA
>NW_027903865.1:0-235 GCF_054177405.1 Leptonychotes weddellii | reverse complement strand
AGTAAAAATAAAATCTTTTTCATGACAATATCTTTTCTTGACCAAGCTTTCCCTTTTCAGTCCAGTTCCTTAACAAAATAGTCTGTTTCCTGAACCATATTCACCCTTTCATTCATATGTTTATTACAAAATTAACATAAGAAAGTTTTACAATGTCAGTATAAAGATGAATATAAAGCAAAACAACAAAATATTAGCTGTCATCCCACCAAGTGGCTGTATCATTGGCATTTTG
>NW_027903864.1:0-235 GCF_054177405.1 Leptonychotes weddellii | reverse complement strand
GGTTGAGTTACAACTGGGAGTTATTAAAAAAAAATAAAATAAAATAAATAAAATAAAATAAGTTGGCTTCTCACTGTCATCTGGATGCCTTAAAGATAAAACAAAGAAGGGCGCCTGGGTGGCTCAGTTGGTTAAGCGACTGCCTTCAGCTCAGGTCATGATCCTGGAGTCCCCGGATCGAGTCCCGCATCGGGCTCCCAGCTCGGCGGGGAGTCTGCTTCTCCCTCTCCCACTC
>NW_027903863.1:0-235 GCF_054177405.1 Leptonychotes weddellii | reverse complement strand
GGAGAGGAGAATAGGGCAGCTGTTGCAATCTGCCATAGCAAATCTGTCCAGATAAAAATATTGAGTGTCTTAAGAAGACAGCCTTTTGCTATTGCTCTTTGTCCTTCCTACTTGAGATGATGGAGTGAATATGTGACATGCAGTGCTACAGCAGCCACCTTGTGACCATGAGGCAACAACAAGGAGGATCAAAAATAACGGTACTCTGAGGACAGCCCACAGCAGAAAGATACAC
>NW_027903862.1:0-235 GCF_054177405.1 Leptonychotes weddellii | reverse complement strand
TTCATTTAGTCTTTGCAGATGTGGGGTTTTTACATGTGCTTATGGACTGGAATGCCTTTCTTCGGGAAGACCATATAGTTCTTTTTTAAGGTTTAAATGAAACAACATAGGACCAAGTACCTAACACTTGAGATGTTCTCAAGAAATACTAGCTCACTGCCTTCTATTTCAGCCAGCAGGGTTTTTTTTTTTTTTTTTTTAATGAGTCTATTACCATTTTATTTTGTTTGTTTTT
>NW_027903861.1:0-235 GCF_054177405.1 Leptonychotes weddellii | reverse complement strand
ACAACATCTTCTTTATCCATTCATCTGTCGATAAACGCCAACATTCTTAAAAACTCAAAAGTCAAATGCTTAATGTTGTTGCTTGTAAAAATTCCAAAGAAATGCTGCCAACCTTAATAAGATTCCTTACTGCTGGCTTTCACTCTCCCACGTGGGGGGAAATTGTATCAATGGAGATTCACTCAGGGGAGCCAAAAGGCGGTTTTACCTCTTTGGAGAATAATTGCAACTAACT
>NW_027903860.1:0-235 GCF_054177405.1 Leptonychotes weddellii | reverse complement strand
GAAGGCAGTCGCTTAACCAACTGAGCCACCCAGGCGCCCTCGATTTATCTTTCAATAGAAAATGCTATTACAAAATCATTGTCATATAAAGAAGTATATACAGGGTACCTGGGTACCTGGATACCAGGGGTATGGGCCACTCAGTCAGTTGAGCGGCTGACTCTTGGTTTTTGGTTTGGGTCATGATCTCGTGGGTCATGAGATGGAGTCCCGCATCAGGCTCCATGCTCAGCAG
>NW_027903859.1:0-235 GCF_054177405.1 Leptonychotes weddellii | reverse complement strand
CAAGTGTTCAATATAGTGACTCAACAATTCTATGCATTACTCAGTGCTCATCATGATATGTGTACTCTCAAACCCCTTTCACCCATCCCCCACCTTCTGGTAACCATCAGTCTGTTCTCTATAGGAAAGAGTCTGTTACGTGGTTTGTCTCTCTGTCTCTCTCTTTTTTAAAAATTTTATTTATTTATTTTGACAGAGATAGGCACAGCGAGAGAGGGAACACAAGCAGGGGGAG
>NW_027903858.1:0-235 GCF_054177405.1 Leptonychotes weddellii | reverse complement strand
CAAGACTTGTGTTACCAGAAAAGACACAAAGTTCATTGAGTGAAAAAAATTCAAACAAAGCATTTTGGGTCTGCTTCATCTCTTTTAATCAACAACTTCAGAAATTTAAAGCTCATTTTAAAACACATTAAAATTTAAACTAGGACACATCGCATGTTTTTTTCCTGGATTAGTCAATGACAGATGCTGATTTTTTTTTTCTAATCCTGAATATTCTAAGAGCACTTGGATTAAA
>NW_027903857.1:0-235 GCF_054177405.1 Leptonychotes weddellii | reverse complement strand
TGAGGACCTTTAAAAAAAAAAAATACCCCAGGGCGTCTGGGTGGCTCAGTTGGTTAAGCGACTGCCTTCGGCTCAGGTCATGATCCTGGAGTCCCGGGATCGAGTCCCGCATCGGGCTCCCTGCTCGGCAGGGAGTCTGCTTCTCCCTCTGACCCTCCTCCCTCTCATGCTCTCTGTCTCTCATTCTCTCTGTCTCAAATAAATAAATAAAATCTTAAAAAAAAAAAAAATACCC
>NW_027903856.1:0-235 GCF_054177405.1 Leptonychotes weddellii | reverse complement strand
TTGTGTCTTCCTCAATTTCTTTCATGAGTATTTTACAGTTTTCTGAGTACAGATCCTTTGTCTCTTTGGTTAGATTTATTCCTAGGTATCTTATGGTTTGGGGTGCAATTGTAAATGGGATCGACTCCTTAATTTCTCTTTCAGCAACCATTTTTCTTAATTAACATACCCAATTTACACAATGGGCATGTGGTGTTAGTGAGAGGTGGCAAGTGTTTGAGATACAGAGATGAGT
>NW_027903855.1:0-1491 GCF_054177405.1 Leptonychotes weddellii | reverse complement strand
GAATGGGGGCAAAAGCATGCAAATATCTGTAGACCAGGATCACACCATAGTGAGAGGGTCTGACGTTTTCTGACTTTGACCCGCAGGAGGGAATGCATTTTACATTGTGGCCCAGCTGATATATAACTGTAAATGCATAGATGTAGATAATGTGTGTATGTGTATCAACAAAATTGCATAAAACCGAAAAGGTTTTCTGCCCTGACCCGTATTTCATTGGCAAATGATGCACTATGGTATTTTCTGTTGTCTTCTATTTTATTGCGAAGAAGGAAAGCTGCTCTGTCCCACGGAACTGATTTCACGATGCTTCATGGGTGGTATACCTGCGGGGAAAATAAGACCCAGGCCCTGGTGGGGTGGAAAGAGCTCGGAGAGCCTTGTGATCCAAAGCCTCACTGTCCCGTAGAACTTTCTGCGGTGATGGGAATGTGCCGTTCTGCACCGTCCAACACCGGCCCCATGTGTCTCTTGAGCACATGAGATGTGGCCAGGCAAATGAGGAAGTGGATTTTATATTTTATTCCATTTTAATGAATTGAAATTAAATAGCTGCTTCTGGCTTTGGCTCCCACGGTGGGCAGCACAGACATGGGGTACCGCCCTGCCTCAGCCTCTAACTAACTGGATGGCAGTGAGCCTCCTCCCTCAACCCCCCCCCCCCCACCTCACACCCCCAGGCCTTGGATGCAGCATCTCTACCCCGGGAGGCTGGACTCTGGGATTGCCACCGTACCTGCTAGCTCCATCCACCTTTCTGGAAAGCCAGGCTGAAGGCTGACCTGGGGCCTGCGGTTAATTGAGTGCCCTGGGCAGTGTTATAGATAACAGTGCTCTGCATTTTGAAACCCTTCCCTTCTTCCCTTACAGTTGCTTAACTGCTCACTCGTTTGACTTAACGGTTTGAAAAGAGAGACGCTTTCTGCTTAATGAAATCTTCGCGGCCCATCTTCACAGACTTGCTGGGCTCCGCGGATGGCCTCTGCAACCCGAATACGAGGTGCTTTGCTTCCCCCCACCTCTCTCCAGACAGCTGTACCGGCCCGGAGGAGAGGACAGGGGGGATTTGGGTGCAGAGGTTCACCGTCAGGGTGGGCTTGTGGGTTACTTTTGTTGTATGTGGATCACAGGGCTAGTGATTATGTTCTAGGAGGACAGAATTTGTTTAAATTCTAGCAGTTGGAATTTCCAAAGACCCATGATTTCACTGACCTCAAGGCCCGGCTGGGAAAATTAAGGGACCCATCAAAGGATGGGAGAAGAGGTGATTTCTTCCTCTCTCTCTCTCTCTCCCCCCAAAATTCCAGTAATAAGAATCAACCTTGGCTGGGGCGCCTGGGTGGCTCAGTTGGTTAAGCGACTGCCTTCGGCTCAGGTCATGATCCTGGAGTCCCGGGATCGAGTCCCGCATCGGGCTCCCTGCTCGGCAGGGAGTCTGCTTCTCCCTCTGACCCTCCTCCCTCTCATGCTCTCTGTCTCTCATTCTCTCTC
>NW_027903854.1:0-235 GCF_054177405.1 Leptonychotes weddellii | reverse complement strand
AGTGCAAAGGCCCCGAGGCAGAACTAAACTGGGCATGTTAAAGAAACAGGAAGAAGTCCAGATGGCTGAGGAGTGCAGTGTGGAAGTGGGGAGTGGGTGGCGTGGGATTGAAGAAACGAGTGGGCTGGGGCCAGATGGCACGGATCAGTTTGCATGCATTGTGAAGCCACTAGGTGCTTGGAGCTGGGGGGAGGAGGGTGGCACAAATCTGTTCATGGAGGCATTTTGAAAACAC
>NW_027903853.1:0-235 GCF_054177405.1 Leptonychotes weddellii | reverse complement strand
AATGGGTTAATATCCTTTATGTATAAAGGTTATTTTCATGAGTGCATAAAAATGGATAAGGAATAATCAGGAAATTCATAAAAGAGTCAGTAGTTTGGTCCATAAGCATTTGAGAACGGCCAGAATCACTAATGAAAGATAACAAAAAGGCAAACTAAAAATCACTTTTTAAAACTCATACCATAGGTTATTATTTTAAAAATAATTAATGACCACACATTTTCAGTATTTGATG
>NW_027903852.1:0-235 GCF_054177405.1 Leptonychotes weddellii | reverse complement strand
GAGCAATAGATTTGCTGGTTGGTACGAATAATTCCGTCCTGGGAAGTCAAACACTAGGGAGATGATGATCAAAGTTAGCTGCTGGAAGGGTCTTGAAGAATGGAAAGTTTAGACTGATAACAGGGAATAGAAACGCTCTGGCTCTAAGCTATAAACTTTGAGAAATCGTTTCATAGAATTTAGAACTGGAAGGTACTTCAGTTTATAATAACACAATGCTTGTATTTGTAAGTAT
>NW_027903851.1:0-235 GCF_054177405.1 Leptonychotes weddellii | reverse complement strand
AATGCCATCTCTGTGCCTTGAAAAGGAATTGAGGATTTCAAGGGAAATTAATGTGAATAAGACCCTGTGCTCTCTGTATTTTCCTTCCTTTTCCTCTACCTGGTCCCTGATGAAGATTATTTATCACAACGATGGGGATTGCTAATATAGTGAAATTTTGAGATTCTGGTATATGTTAATAACTTGAATTTAAAGAAAGAATTTCATTCCACC
The DNA here is from genome assembly GCF_054177405.1 of Leptonychotes weddellii. Classification (NCBI taxonomy): domain Eukaryota; kingdom Metazoa; phylum Chordata; class Mammalia; order Carnivora; family Phocidae; genus Leptonychotes; species Leptonychotes weddellii. The sequence goes on along the minus strand of NW_027903851.1, from coordinate 22 downwards.
GATATTTATTGAGTGTTCTCTT
>NW_027903850.1:0-235 GCF_054177405.1 Leptonychotes weddellii | reverse complement strand
GGAAAAGAGGAAGTATTTGACCAAAGATTCAAGTGGAGGGTGATGAACTACGGACAGAGAAAAGCCAGACAGGGTTGTGAAGGACCTGGTAGGCAGGTTTATCTGTCCAGTTGTTAATCAGGGTCGTGAGTGAGTTAGCTTACTTTCAATAGGGCAAACGTAGCATTAGTATAGAGGCAGAGGGACGGAAGCTAGTGAGGAGGGTATAACCCAGGAAAGAGAGGCGAGGGGCTGA
>NW_027903849.1:0-235 GCF_054177405.1 Leptonychotes weddellii | reverse complement strand
GAAAGCTCAAATGTGTATTTACTTTGATGAAGATATCCTCTGTAAGTGTACTCTTCTGAGGCTACACATAAGTAATAGGTGGCAATAATTGCAACAACACCAGACTGCAGAGGGAAGTATCTAATATTTGGCCTCTGTACACACAGTTCACTCTTAGCCTTGAAGTTTAATATAGCTGTCTCTGAAAGGGACCAACTGCTGAAGACAATGCTAAGGAAAAATCTTCTGTAACAAT
>NW_027903848.1:0-235 GCF_054177405.1 Leptonychotes weddellii | reverse complement strand
CCCCGGGACTGCCGCTAGAGCAGAGCTTTCACAGTGCACTCCCACTCCCGAGCGGGACTTCCCAGCAGGGCGCAGGCCGTTTTCCCCAAGGAGGGAGAGAGTCTGAGCCCGGCGTGGGACTCCGGGGTCTGCAGCCCCTACCATTGAGCTGGTTTTCACTCCTGAGCCAGGATCTCAGCTGGCCAGTTCTCTCTTCTCCTCCCCGAGGAGCTGGGAGGCTATGGCTCCTAGCAGG
>NW_027903847.1:0-235 GCF_054177405.1 Leptonychotes weddellii | reverse complement strand
AAGCATTATGTGGACAAATAAGATGTGGATCATAGCGGTATCACCCAGTAAGTGGGTTTCAACCCTTCTATAATTATCCCTTCTTTTCCTCTTCCTTTTCTGTGTTCCCCAGGAGTAGATGTACACTGGACATTAAAAAGATGCCCACACAATATGTGCTTCCCTCTTCCTTCTTTCTAATATTTCTTATGTTCTTATTCCATAACCTCCCTCTTCCCCACATAGACCATCTGCT
>NW_027903846.1:0-235 GCF_054177405.1 Leptonychotes weddellii | reverse complement strand
TTTTTTTAAGATTTTATTTATTTGACAGAGAGAGAGAGACAGAGAGAGCACAAGCAGGGGAAACAGCAGAGGGAGGGGAGAAGCGGACTCCCCGCAAAGCAGGGAGCCTGATTCGGGGCTTGATCCCAGGACCCTGGGACCATGACCTCAACCGACTGAGCCACCCAGGCACTCCAAGAGGACAGGTTAGTAGAGGCCATGATGAAGAGGACCACTGGCCCTACACGGTAGACAC
>NW_027903845.1:0-235 GCF_054177405.1 Leptonychotes weddellii | reverse complement strand
CGCCCGCCGTGTCTCCCTTTCTTCCGCAAGGCACGTACTGCCTCCCAGCTGCGCCCAGATTTCCACACTGAGAATTAAGGAAAGTAGACCCAGAAGAGGCAAAAACCTAACTGCACGGCCGGCCCATGTTTGCCCCACCCCTGCCTGCTCCCCTCCGTCACTGATGGTTTAATTAACAAAGGTTCTGACAAAGCCACAGGACCAGGGATAGGACAGGTAGGAGCAAGGTGTGAAA
>NW_027903844.1:0-1491 GCF_054177405.1 Leptonychotes weddellii | reverse complement strand
GAATGGGGGCAAAAGCATGCAAATATCTGTAGACCAGGATCACACCATAGTGAGAGGGTCTGACGTTTTCTGACTTTGACCCGCAGGAGGGAATGCATTTTACATTGTGGCCCAGCTGATATATAACTGTAAATGCATAGATGTAGATAATGTGTGTATGTGTATCAACAAAATTGCATAAAACCGAAAAGGTTTTCTGACCTGACCCGTATTTCATTGGCAAATGATGCACTATGGTATTTTCTGTTGTCTTCTATTTTATTGCGAAGAAGGAAAGCTGCTCTGTCCCACGGAACTGATTTCACGATGCTTCATGGGTGGTATACCTGCGGGGAAAATAAGACCCAGGCCCTGGTGGGGTGGAAAGAGCTCGGAGAGCCTTGTGATCCAAAGCCTCACTGTCCTGTAGAACTTTCTGCGGTGATGGGAATGTGCCGTTCTGCACCGTCCAACACCGGCCCCATGTGTCTCTTGAGCACATGAGATGTGGCCAGGCAAATGAGGAAGTGGATTTTATATTTTATTCCATTTTAATGAATTGAAATTAAATAGCTGCTTCTGGCTTTGGCTCCCACGGTGGGCAGCACAGACATGGGGTACCGCCCTGCCTCAGCCTCTAACTAACTGGATGGCAGTGAGCCTCCTCCCTCAACCCCCCCCCCCCCACCTCACACCCCCAGGCCTTGGATGCAGCATCTCTACCCCGGGAGGCTGGACTCTGGGATTGCCACCGTACCTGCTAGCTCCATCCACCTTTCTGGAAAGCCAGGCTGAAGGCTGACCTGGGGCCTGCGGTTAATTGAGTGCCCTGGGCAGTGTTATAGATAACAGTGCTCTGCATTTTGAAACCCTTCCCTTCTTCCCTTACAGTTGCTTAACTGCTCACTCGTTTGACTTGACGGTTTGAAAAGAGAGACGCTTTCTGCTTAATGAAATCTTCGCGGCCCATCTTCACAGACTTGCTGGGCTCCGCGGATGGCCTCTGCAACCCGAATACGAGGTGCTTTGCTTCCCCCCACCTCTCTCCAGACAGCTGTACCGGCCCGGAGGAGAGGACAGGGGGGATTTGGGTGCAGAGGTTCACCGTCAGGGTGGGCTTGTGGGTTACTTTTGTTGTATGTGGATCACAGGGCTAGTGATTATGTTCTAGGAGGACAGAATTTGTTTAAATTCTAGCAGTTGGAATTTCCAAAGACCCATGATTTCACTGACCTCAAGGCCCGGCTGGGAAAATTAAGGGACCCATCAAAGGATGGGAGAAGAGGTGATTTCTTCCTCTCTCTCTCTCTCTCCCCCAAAAATTCCAGTAATAAGAATCAACCTTGGCTGGGGCGCCTGGGTGGCTCAGTTGGTTAAGCGACTGCCTTCGGCTCAGGTCATGATCCTGGAGTCCCGGGATCGAGTCCCGCATCGGGCTCCCTGCTCGGCAGGGAGTCTGCTTCTCCCTCTGACCCTCCTCCCTCTCATGCTCTCTGTCTCTCATTCTCTCTC
>NW_027903843.1:0-235 GCF_054177405.1 Leptonychotes weddellii | reverse complement strand
GTATACAGATTTTCTGGTAAAGTATTAAAAGTCTATTTTTTTTTTCATATTTTGTAGTTTCTCTGAATCCAGGTTGATTCTGTCCAAGGACTTGCATTTGTCTATTTGTTCTACTATGACATGTAGTAGAATCACCTTGAGTGTTATATAACTTCATTTAATACTAGTAGTACTTCTGCATGTCATTGATTTATTTATTATTTCTTTTATTAATTTATTCACCAAACAAATATTT
>NW_027903842.1:0-235 GCF_054177405.1 Leptonychotes weddellii | reverse complement strand
CTGCCCTTGAATTTAGTAATACCGGATCCATAAAACGGAGGAATTCCTAAATAATCAAGTTGTTTGAATTCTATCCAGTTTTTGATATAGTCTTTTTTTGCAGCTCTTTGATAAAATTTAAGTTCTGAAAATAAAGGGCCATTTTCTTGATATTCCACTTTTGCTACATGTCTTGCATCTTTATCTGGTTTATTTGTGGAGAAAGCTAAATATATCAGTCCAAATCCTCCAGAGC
>NW_027903841.1:0-235 GCF_054177405.1 Leptonychotes weddellii | reverse complement strand
AGAGCCCTGCTTAAATCTTAGACTTTCAGCAAGCACTTCTACTTCAGTTGCCTCATCTTAGGGTGGGGATAGTGGCAGGACCTAAAAACCATGGGACATTGTGCCTGCAGCCACTGAGTCACATTCTTAACACAAATACTTCATTTCATATGAGCCAAATACTCTTGTGATCTCCCTTTTATGGATGAGGAAACTAGTACACACATACACAGACTTAGATGGCCTACCTGGAGTC
>NW_027903840.1:0-235 GCF_054177405.1 Leptonychotes weddellii | reverse complement strand
GAAGGACCACGTGGCTAATAAATGACAGTTCTCCTGTCGTTCCCCGGATGGCACGTGGTGAGACCCAGCTGTTGTCCACTGCAGTTTGGCCAGGTGGGCCGGTGGCCCGATGACTCAGGGCGTATGTGCCCTGTCTTTGCTCTGGCAAGGACGAGAACGCCTGTAAGACATGAGCGGGTCTGTGTGCGCCGACCTGTCCGTGAATGTTTCTGTTTCGCTGTGCAGGGCGCTACTC
>NW_027903839.1:0-235 GCF_054177405.1 Leptonychotes weddellii | reverse complement strand
GGGCGCCTGGGTGGCTTAGCCGGGTGAACATCTGCCTCCGGCTCAGATCAGGGTCCCAGGGTCCTGGGATGGAGCCCCAAATCGTGCTCCCTGCTTGGCGGGAAGCCTGCTTCTCCCTCTCCCTCTCCCTCTGCCTGCCGCTCTGCCTACTTGTGCTCTCTCTCTGTCAAATAAATAAATAAAATCTTTAAAAAAAAAAAGTAGAAAAGAGTTTCTACTTTAATCAACGTACCTA
>NW_027903838.1:0-235 GCF_054177405.1 Leptonychotes weddellii | reverse complement strand
TTTTTTAAAAAATAAAAGGAAAATATTACCAACTGTAAAGAGTAAGTAGCACATACCATGTTAATTATTCATATTAACACTCACACATTTGTGTTGGGGGATTCCTTTCTGCAGGCTTCTTACTACCCACTTTAGGCCAGGCATGGTGAGATGAGTAACTTTCCCAAGGTCACAAAGAAAAGTGGTAAAGTGTTCAACAGGCAGAAACCAGAAAGCCAGAGCCTTCCTGCTTACA
>NW_027903837.1:0-235 GCF_054177405.1 Leptonychotes weddellii | reverse complement strand
GCAAATTGTGGTAAAGAACAAAACAATGAAATAAAGAAAAAAAAATCAAAGACAAAGAAAAAGAAGGCTATTGTTTGTACTTTATTACTTTATTCAGAAGCCTTTAAGTATAAATTCTGATGGAAATTTTCTAAGATTTCTTAAAAGTAATCATGCAATTGATCAAGAAATCTTTTTTTGACACATTATAGAATTTTTTAAAACTAACATAATCTATTCTGTAATTAAAATGATC
>NW_027903836.1:0-235 GCF_054177405.1 Leptonychotes weddellii | reverse complement strand
CCCCGGGACTGCCGCTAGAGCAGAGCTTTCACAGCTCACTCCCACTCCCGAGCGGGACTTCCCAGCAGGGCGCAGGCCGTTTTCCCCAAGGAGGGAGAGAGTCTGAGCCCGGCGTGGGACTCCGGGGTCTGCAGCCCCTACCATTGAGCTGGTTTTCACTCCTGAGCCAGGATCTCAGCTGGCCAGTTCTCTCTTCTCCTCCCCGAGGAGCTGGGAGGCTATGGCTCCTAGCAGG
>NW_027903835.1:0-235 GCF_054177405.1 Leptonychotes weddellii | reverse complement strand
AAATAACACCTTAAAAAAAATAACAACACAAAGATAACCCCTACGAAGGGGACCCAATTTAATGGGTCAGACTGTGAAGCAATTTATGCCCCAAGGCATTGTCAGAAACAATAGAGCGATCCGCCAGCAATGAGTGGAAGCTAGCAGCAATTTGTGATATCAACAGAGGCAGTCAGCTAATAGAGAAATCAGGGAAGAGTGCTGCAAAATCCTTTCTCTACTAAGGGTTGATTAT
>NW_027903834.1:0-235 GCF_054177405.1 Leptonychotes weddellii | reverse complement strand
TTTAACCATTCACCTGTCAAAGGACATTTTTGTTACTTTCGAATTTTAGTAATTATAAATAAAGCTGCTGTGAATGTACCTATGCAGGTTTATAAGTGAGCATTAGTTTCCAAATAATTTGGGTAAATACCAAGGGGCACAATTGCTGTATCATGTGGTAAGAATATGTTTAGTTTTTTGTTTGTTTGTTTGTTTGTTTTTTTGCATTTCTTGAAATGGTTTATTCTTTTAATTT
>NW_027903833.1:0-1491 GCF_054177405.1 Leptonychotes weddellii | reverse complement strand
GAGGGAGAAGCAGACTCCCTGCCGAGCAGGGAGCCCGATGCGGGACTCGATCCAGGGACTCCAGGATCATGACCTGAGCCGAAGGCAGTCGCTTAACCAACTGAGCCACCCAGGCGCCCGCTAAGTCCTATTTTTTGTCCAGATATCTGGTCCCTGACTTGATGTGGTTTCTGCCTTAATTGTTCATCAGGGATCTAGTTTTTACTTCAGTGTGTGTGCCCATTACCCCCCCTTCTCTTGTGGTTCTCCTACTAATCTAGGTGTTTACAGTTCTAATTCCTTTTTATGGTGGAAAATAACTTGGGAGATTGTCGGGAAACAGTACCTTGTTGTTGTCAGTGATGATTTTATGGCATATTAGTAGGGGTTTATAATAATGAAATAGGCTTTTGTTTTTTTCTGTAGCAACAGGGATTATTTAAAAGATAAAAGTCCTTTCCCCATGCTTATTATAGTTATGTGTACTTATTTTAAAAGATAAGAATATTTATAGAAAAGAAACATAAAAGTGAAAGATGTGTCCCCTCAGTATTTATTGAATGCCTGCTATGTGAGAAGATACTGTTAGGTGCTGAAACATAATTGTTCTTAATAGTTTGGTATATAATCTTACAGCTGTTTTTAAAGGTCTTTGTAATCATATAAGTAATACTACTTGCTGAAATAAAACCATACTTAAAAATTACTCCTTTGTTTCTTGCTTTTCATCACAAAATAATGTGTTTTAGATGGTTTTCATATAGCATATAAAGATCTAGTCAATCTTAAACTATTGGATAGTATTCTTTGGAATGGATGTACCATAATTTAGTTAATGCAACTTCTTTTTTTTAATAAAGATTTTATTTATTTATTTGAGAGAGAGAATGAGAGTGAGAGAGAAAGCACAAGTGGGGGTAGGGAGAGGGAGAAGCAGATTTACTACTGAGCAGGGAGCCCAACGCGGGGCTCAATCCCAGGACTCTGGATCACAGCATGAGCTGAAGGCAGACGCTTAACCAACTGAGCCACCCAGGTGCTCCTAGTTAATGCAATTTCGACTGAAGAATTCCTGATAGTTTTCAGTTATTATTACAAGCAGTGATACGACGAAATCCTTTTACATCTGTCTATTTGGCATATGTATTCCTGGAGAATAAATTTTTAGAAGTGGAGTTGCTGAGTCAAATGATGTATTAATTTGGACTCTTAATACATTTAAAAAGATTACTGTTCTATAAACATCAGCTTTCTTGCCTGTTTCCCCATATTTTCATCAACACTAGATATAATTATTCTTAATGCTCTCTGTTTTCTTCTGTTTCACTGTTTTAATTTGAATGACAAAATTATTGAGATAAGGCTTTCTTTAACATCTTTAATTGGCCAGTTATTTTTTTATACAACTGTACTAGGTTTAATTGGCCCAATTTTCTGTTGGATTTTTTAGTTTATTTGAATATTAAGACCATTTGTCAAATGTTGGGAATTTTTTTTTGTTTTTTTCGTATA
>NW_027903832.1:0-235 GCF_054177405.1 Leptonychotes weddellii | reverse complement strand
GGCAGACGCCCAATGACTGAGCCACCCAGGCGCCCTTCTATTAGATAAATTTAATTTGCAGTTAAAATTCTTCCCACAAATTAAACTCTAGGCCCAGATGGCTTCACCAGTGAATTCTAACAAACATTTAGGGAAATAAAAAACACCACTTCTATGCAAAATCTTCCAGAAAATTGAAGACATGAAAATATTTTTTTTTTAAGATTTTATTTATTTATTTATTAGAGAGCGAGCG
>NW_027903831.1:0-235 GCF_054177405.1 Leptonychotes weddellii | reverse complement strand
AGAGATTATTCAAAGGCTCTGAATGGGATAAAGGGGACAGCCTATTATTATTGTGATAATATGTTGAATTTATATAGAATAAAACCTTAATAGAAAGCCTGAGGCATACAGGTATTATTGTTAATTGAGGTTAATTGTGGTTAATTGAAGGCTAATAAAATTTTTTGTCTTCATTTTTGCTTGCCGAGCTTTTTTTTTTCCTTTTCTCCAGAAAGTATTATGCTTTATTCCCCCT
>NW_027903830.1:0-235 GCF_054177405.1 Leptonychotes weddellii | reverse complement strand
GCCTGGGTGGCTCAGTTGGTTAAGCGACTGCCTTCGTTCGGCTCAGGTCATGATCCTGGAGTCCTGGGATCGAGTCCCGCATCGGGCTCCCTGCTCGGCAGGGAGTCTGCTTCTCCCTCTGACCCTCCTCCCTCTCATGCTCTCTGTCTCTCATTCTCTCTGTCTCAAATAAATAAATAAAATCTTTAAAAAAAAAAAAATGTTTGAAGATGAGAAAGATGAAGAATGTCTACTT
>NW_027903829.1:0-235 GCF_054177405.1 Leptonychotes weddellii | reverse complement strand
TACCTCTTGTTCTTTTTGTTGAGGTGATTTTTTCCGTCTTGTCATTTTGTCCAGAGGAGAATAGATGAATGAGAGAACAAAATGCTAACAGGGTAACAACATCCCCAGAAAATATATTCTAAACAAATCAGAAAAGACCTGAAACAGGGGGAAAAGAAAGGGAAAGAAAGAAAAAAGAAAAAGGAAAAAAAAGAAAAAGATAAAAGCAAACAAAAACAAACCAAAACAAACAAAC
>NW_027903828.1:0-235 GCF_054177405.1 Leptonychotes weddellii | reverse complement strand
TAAATAAATAAAATCTGAAAAAAAAAGAAAATTCCTGGGCGCCTGGGTGGCTCAGTTGGTTAAGCGACTGCCTTTGGCTCAGGTCATGATCCTGGAGTCCCTGGATCGAGTCCCGCATCGGGCTTCCTGCTCGGCAGGGAGTCTGCTTCGTCCTCTGACCCTATCCCCTCTCAGGTGTTCTCTCTCTCTCATTCTCTCTCTCTCAAATAAATAAATAAAATCTTTAAAAAAAAAA
>NW_027903827.1:0-235 GCF_054177405.1 Leptonychotes weddellii | reverse complement strand
AGTTGCAAATTGTGGTAAAGAACAAAACAATGAAATAAAAAAAAATCAAAGACAAAGAAAAAGAAGGCTATTGTTTGTACTTTATTACTTTATTCAGAAGCCTTTAAGTATAAATTCTGATGGAAATTTTCTAAGATTTCTTAAAAGTAATCATGCAATTGATCAAGAAATCTTTTTTTGACACATTATAGAATTTTTTAAAACTAACATAATCTATTCTGTAATTAAAATGATC
>NW_027903826.1:0-235 GCF_054177405.1 Leptonychotes weddellii | reverse complement strand
TTGAAGAATCCAGTCAAGTTGTCCTGCAGCATGTCCTCCCACCATCTTGTCACAAATGGCAGAATTTCCTTTTTTCTCATGGATGAATAATATTCCATTTTGTATGTACATATCGCATCTTTTTAATCCATTTGTCCATCAGTGGATACTTAGGACTTAGGTGGTTTCCAAATCTTGGCTACTGTGAATAATGCTGCAACGAACATGGGAATGCAGATATCTTTTTGAGATACTG
>NW_027903825.1:0-235 GCF_054177405.1 Leptonychotes weddellii | reverse complement strand
GACCTCTTCAGGTAAGTGACCTCTCAGGTAAGTGACCACTCAGGTAAATGACCTCTCCAGGTAAATGCCTTCTCAAGGTAAGTGGCCTCCTTAGGTAAGTGACAGTGTCAAGTGACGTCCTTGGGTTAGTGTCTTCCCTGGGGTCACGTGGCAGGTATACGATGGAGTCAGGATTTGATCTCCTCAATCTCAAAGCTCCTGTCTTAACCTACACACGCCTATAACTGCAAGTACA
>NW_027903824.1:0-235 GCF_054177405.1 Leptonychotes weddellii | reverse complement strand
AAATAACACCTTAAAAAAAATAACAACACAAAGATCACCCCTACGAAGGGGACCCAATTTAATGGGTCAGACTGTGAAGCAATTTATGCCCCAAGGCATTGTCAGAAACAATAGAGCGATCCGCCAGCAATGAGTGGAAGCTAGCAGCAATTTGTGATATCAACAGAGGCAGTCAGCTAATAGAGAAATCAGGGAAGAGTGCTGCAAAATCCTTTCTCTACTAAGGGTTGATTAT
>NW_027903823.1:0-235 GCF_054177405.1 Leptonychotes weddellii | reverse complement strand
CCAAAACAAGCTTCGATGTGAAGCCAAAACATGTACGAACGAGTGGTCTAGAATATTGTTGAATATTTGAAGCTGGCTGGGGATCAAGATGAAAGCAGACTCGAGGCCCTCCTCGCTGGGGATTTCCTCATGGGAAACACAACAGAGACTTTGAAACAAGGTAGGAGGCAGAACAATAAACATGAGGCAGCCCACGATGTAGGATTTTTTTTTCAGACAGATCTGCTTCGGGCAG
>NW_027903822.1:0-1491 GCF_054177405.1 Leptonychotes weddellii | reverse complement strand
TGGTGTGGGGAAAGCAAAGCCACTCCACTTCCCTGGGAGTGAGTTTCTTTCCCTGAGAAATGAAGGAGTTGGTCTATATGAGCTATGTGATGTCTCATGGTTCTACATTTCTGAGATTCTCTGATCATCAGTATTTGAAAATTTTATTTATTGAGTGCTTTGACTAGCTTTACGATACTGTGAAAATCACAGAAAGGCTGAGCTTCATATACGGGCAGAATAAGCTTAGCTGGTTCTTTCCCATGCTAGCTGAAAGTTGAAGGTACAGGGCAACATCATTGATCTGAAGAAAAATCTATCCTCTATAGTATGCATGTAAGAGGAGAGTATTAGAAACAAGCTGGGAGACTAGAAACACTTTTGAGCTGTCAAAAAGAGAAGTCACCCTGTAGATAAGATATTGAGTTGTATGGCACCGCTAGTAAGATGTCTGTTACCAAGAGGACCAAGCTCAGTGTTCTGAGCACACTCAGACATGGATAAAGGTGGCTCTCTTTCTCTGTAACTACTAAAAGTGGAGGGAGTGCTGTACAGACAGAAGGCAGTCCCACTGGGGTTCTTCTTCACTGGGCGCTGGGCTAACACTGTACTTCACAACAGAGTCGACAATTACATTTTAAATTTTTCAAATACACAAGTATTTTGCATGTAGGTAAGAAAGACAGCACAAATGCAGTATCTGGCTTAAAACATGTAGTTTCAACACTTTATTGAAAAGTGCAAAGTAGAACACATCCCAGCACATTTTTCCTTCCTTTTCAGTGAGTCAGAGTGTGAGGGGGGAGAGAGAATAATCAATGTGTCTGACTTACAAGTAACGACTAATCAAGAACTGTGTAATTGCTAAGCTTATATAGTTTTTGAACAAAATAAGGCATTTTTATATTAATAGATCTGTTCAGTTTCCTTCAGATACAATCAGTGAAGGTTAAGTATTTTTGTATTTTAAAATGAGTAGAGAAATTATAAACCACATGCAGATTAGCAAATAGTAGGCACATGTTGTACTATATTTATCCTGTCCTAGTTTAATAATTGACCTCTGCTAGGCTTTTTTTCCATTCGAATCTATTCCAGTGAGCCATAGACTTCAGGAGGATTTTTCAAAATAGATACAGCATAACATGCAAAGAAAATTATCCATTGAGGGCCAAGGGCCTCCTGGGGGCATGGTAATACTTCGATCCCAAAGCATTAAAAGAACACATCATAATAACAATAGTGGCATTGCATTAAATTAATTCAAGAGACAAATTACATTTCATGAATGTTTTACATTTCATTTAGAAAAATAAATTTATAACTTTGCTCTATTGAACCCACTGCTTACCAGCAGATGAATGTGGATAATTTAATGAGCCTTTTTCTGCCTTGGTTTCTACTTGTGTAGAAACTACTTGTTTCATAGTATGATGTACCAGATAGGCTTTTTATGAGGACTAGATGAAATCAGCATGGGAAGTCTTACACCTGGCACATATTAAGAATTCA
>NW_027903821.1:0-235 GCF_054177405.1 Leptonychotes weddellii | reverse complement strand
AAAAAAAAAAGAAGAAGAAGAAGGTAGCGGGAGGGAAAGAATGAAGCGGGGGAAATCGGAGGGGTAGACGAACCATGAGAGACGATGGACTCTGAAAAACAAACAGGGTTCTAGAGGGGAGGGGGTGGGAGGATGGGTTAGCCTGGTGGTGGGTATTGAGGAGGGCACATTCTGCATGGAGCACTGGGTGTTATGCACAAACAATGAATCATGGAACACTTCATCTAAAACTAAT
>NW_027903820.1:0-235 GCF_054177405.1 Leptonychotes weddellii | reverse complement strand
TACCCAACTTTTACATCAACATGGATGGGACTGGAAGAGATTATGCTAAGTGAAATAAGTCAAGCAGAGAAAGTCAATTATCATAGGGTTTCACTTATTTGTGGAACATAAGGAATAGTATGGAGGACATTAGGAGAAGGAAGGGGAAAATGAAGGGGGGAAATCGGAGGGGGAGACGAACCATAAGAGACGATGGACTCCAAGAAACAAACTGAAGGTTTTAGAGGGGAGGGGG
>NW_027903819.1:0-235 GCF_054177405.1 Leptonychotes weddellii | reverse complement strand
TCTTTCAGATCACGGAGTCTGGGGGAAGTCAGCTGCTATGTCATGAGAACACACAATGGCCCTGTGAAGAGGCCTCTATTACAGGGAACTAGTGTTCCCTGTCAACAGCCATGTGAGTAAACCATCTTAGAAGAAGATCCTCCTGCTCCTGCCAAACCAACAGATTCTTCAGTCCCATCAGGTCTCTCACGAGAGGCCATGTGACACAACCGCTCAGCTACATTGCTCATGAATA
>NW_027903818.1:0-235 GCF_054177405.1 Leptonychotes weddellii | reverse complement strand
TAGGTTTTATTTCTGGCTTTGTTTGAAAGAAGACCTTTTTTTTTTTTTTATTCTTATGTTAATCCCCATACATTACATCATTAGTTTTAGATGAAGTGTTCCATGATTCATTGTTTGTGCATAACACCCAGTGCTCCATGCAGAACGTGCCCTCCTCAATACCCACCACCAGGCTAACCCATCCTCCCACCCCCCTCCCCTCTAGAACCCTCAGTTTGTTTTTCAGAGTCCATCG
>NW_027903817.1:0-235 GCF_054177405.1 Leptonychotes weddellii | reverse complement strand
ATAAGTGATGCCATAAGACGAACAACATTAGAATAATTGGGATCCCGGAGAAGAAGAAAGAGAGAGAGAGGGGCAGAAGGTATATTGGAACAAATTATAGCAGAGAACTTCCTTAATTTGGGGAGGGAAACAGGCATCAAAATCCAGGAGGCACAGAGAAACCCCCTCAAAATCAGTAAAAATAGGTCAACACCCCATCATCTAATAGTAAAACTTACAAGTCTCAGAGACAAAG
>NW_027903816.1:0-235 GCF_054177405.1 Leptonychotes weddellii | reverse complement strand
GGGCGCCTGGGTGGCTCAGTTGGTTAAGCGACTGCTTTCGGCTCAGGTCATGATCCTGGAGTCCCTGGATCGAGTCCCGCATCGGGCTCCCTGCTCGGCAGGGAGTCTGCTTCTCCCTCTGACCCTCTTCCCTCTCGTGCTCTCTGTCTCTCATTCTCTCTGTCTCAAATAAATAAATAAAATCTTAAAAAAAAAAAAAAAAGATGTCATGATTAATATTAGTGTTTTTAGAAAC
>NW_027903815.1:0-235 GCF_054177405.1 Leptonychotes weddellii | reverse complement strand
GGTGCCTGGTTGTTTGGTGTAACATTCATTTAGCTATTGCTCTGAAGGTATTTTGCAGCTGTGACTACCATCTACAGTCTGTTGACTTTAAGTAAAGGAGATTGCCCTCAATAATGTGGATGGGCCTTATTCAGTTAGTTGAATGCTTTAAAAGCAAAAACTGAAATTTCTTGAAGAAGAAATAAATTGGTTTCATCAACTGTTTAATATCTGTTCTTTGAAAGACACCATCAAA
>NW_027903814.1:0-235 GCF_054177405.1 Leptonychotes weddellii | reverse complement strand
AGGCGGCAGGATGAACTATTCCCATCAGAAGGAAATTTTTTTTTTTTTTTAAAGATTTTATTTATTTGCGAGAGAGAGAATGAGAGACAGAGAGCATGAGAGGGAGGAGGGTCAGAGGGAGAAGCAGACTCCCTGCCGAGCAGGGAGCCCGATGCGGGATTCGATCCAGGGACTCCAGGATCATGACCTGAGCCGAAGGCAGTCGCTTAACCAACTGAGCCACCCAGGCGCCCAG
>NW_027903813.1:0-235 GCF_054177405.1 Leptonychotes weddellii | reverse complement strand
CTAAATGCCATCACCTGTATCCTTTTAAGAGGGAGGCAGAGGGAGATTTTACAAGGACACAAAAAGGGGAGAAGGTGATGTAATGATGGAACAGATAAAGATTTGAAGGTGCTGGCCTTGAAGATCGGGGTGATGCAGCCCCAAGCCAGGCAACAACAGCAGCCCCCATAAGCTAGAAGAGGCAAGATTGTCTCCTAGAACCTCCAGAGGGGGCACTGCCCTCTTGACACCTCGA
>NW_027903812.1:0-1491 GCF_054177405.1 Leptonychotes weddellii | reverse complement strand
AAGGATAAAGAGGAGGCCAGGGAGAAAACTCAAAATCCATGAAAACAGAATCAGAGAAATAAGTGACACCATGAAATGTTCCAATGTCAGAATTATCGGGATCCCTGAGGGAGTGGAGAGAGAGAGGGAGCGAGCTAGAAGATATATTTGAGCAAATCATAGCTGAGAACTTCCCTAATCTGGGGAATGAAACAAACATTCGTGTCCTAGAGGCAGAGAGGACCCCTCCCAAAATCAAGGAAAACAGGCCAATGCCCCGGCATGCAATAGTAAAACTCGCAAATCTTAGAACCAAGGAAACCATCTTAAGGGCAGTTAGGGGAAGAGATTCCTTACACACAGAGGGAAGAACATCAGAATAACGTCAGGCCTATCCACAGAGACCTGGCAAGCCAGAAAGGCCTGGCAAGACATATTCAGGGTACTAAATGAGAAGAACATGCAGCCAAGAATACTTTATCCGGCAAGGCTGTCATTTAGAATGGAGGGAGAGATGCAGAGCTCCCAAGACTGGCAGAAACTGAAAGAATATGTGACCACTAAGCTGGCCCTGCAAGAAATATTAAGGGGGGTCTATAAAAGGAGAAAGATCCCAGGAGTGATATAGAACAGAAATTTACAGAGACAATCTATAGAAACAAGGACTTCACAGGCAACATGATGACAATCAATTCATATCTTTCAATAACACTTTCAACATGAACGGCCTAAATGCTCCCATAGAACGGCACAGGGTTGCAGATTGGATAAAAAGACAGGACCCATCCATATGCTGTCTACAAGAGACTCATTTTGAACCTAAAGATACATCCAGACTGAAAGTGAAGGGATGGAGATCCATCTTCCATGCCAACAGACCTCAAAAGAAAGCTGGGGTAGCAATTCTTGTATCAGACTAATTAGATTTTAAGCTAAAGACTGTAGTTAGAGAAACAGAAGGACACTATATCATTCTGAAAGGGTCTATCCAACAAGAAGATCTAACAATTCTAAGTATCTATGCCCCCAACATGGGAGCAGCCATCTACATAAGCCAACTGTTAACCAAAATAAAGAGTTATATTGATAATAATACGTTAATTGTAGACCTCAATACTCCACTCTCAGCAATGGACAGATCATCTAAGCAGAAAATCAACAAAGATACAAGAGTTTTGAATGACACATTGGACCAGATGGACCTCATAGATATTTATAGAACATTCTACCCTAAAACAACAGAATACTCATTCTTCTCGAGCGCACATGGAACTTTCTCCAGAATAGACCACATACTGGGTCACAAATCAGGTCTCAACCGATACCAAAAGATTGAGATTATTCCCTGCATATTCTCAGACCATAATGCTTTAAAACTGGGACTCAATCACAGGAAAAAATTTGGAAGAAATTCAAACACTTGGAAGCTAAACACCACTCTGCTCAAGAATGTTTGGGTCAACGAGGAAATCAAAGAAGAACTTAAACAATTCATGGAAACCAATGAGAATG
>NW_027903811.1:0-235 GCF_054177405.1 Leptonychotes weddellii | reverse complement strand
CCAAAACAAGCTTCGATGTGAAGCCAAAACATGTACGAACGAGTGGTCTAGAATATTGTTGAATATTTGAAGCTGGCTGGGGATCAAGATGAAAGCAGACTCGAGGCCCTCCTCGCTGGGGATTTCCTCATGGGAAACACAACAGAGACTTTGAAACAAGGTAGGAGGCAGAACAATAAACATGAGGCAGCCCACGATGAAGGATTTTTTTTTCAGACAGATCTGCTTCGGGCAG
>NW_027903810.1:0-235 GCF_054177405.1 Leptonychotes weddellii | reverse complement strand
AAACATTCCAGGCTCATGAGTTGGAAAAATAAATATTGTTAAAATGTCTATGCCACCTAGAGCAATCTACACATTAAATGCAATACCTATCAAAATACCATCAACTTTTTTCACAGAGCTGGAACAAATAATCCTAAAATTTGTATGGAACCAGAAAAGACGCCAAATAGCCAAAAGAATGTTGAAAAAGAAAACCAAAGCTAGTGGCATCACAATTATGGACTTCAAGCTCTAT
>NW_027903809.1:0-235 GCF_054177405.1 Leptonychotes weddellii | reverse complement strand
GTGCTCTCTCTCTCTCGAATAAATAAATAAAATCTTAAAAAAAATTCTCGTAATTCATCCAGAAGGTTGTCAGTGAGGTTGACCCGATTTAGAAACTGAACGAAAGACAACTTAGCTTAGCCAGTATCTTTTGGCACACATGATATCCATTCTTAAGTTTGGGCCTTCTGAGTTTTTTATTTGACAGAATAATTAACACTCATTTCATTGAGTGTTTCCACTCGAACACTTTATG
>NW_027903808.1:0-235 GCF_054177405.1 Leptonychotes weddellii | reverse complement strand
GAGGAAATAATTTCTTTTTTTTAAATTTCTTTTTTATTTTTAAAAAGATTTTATTTATGTATTTGAGAGAGAGAGAATGAGAGAGAGCGAGTACATGAGAGGGGGGAGGGTCAGAGGGAGAAGCAGACTCCCTGCTGACAGCAGGGAGCCCGATGCGGGACTCGATCCCGGGACTCCAGGATCATGACCTGAGCCGAAGGCAGTCGCTTAACCAACTGAGCCACCCAGGCGCCCC
>NW_027903807.1:0-235 GCF_054177405.1 Leptonychotes weddellii | reverse complement strand
AATAGGAAAATCAAATTCACACCTATTACTGTAACTCAATCCCCTATTCCCTATGCCTCCTGCCATCATGATCACAAAAGAAGCACCCAATCCTGATAGACACTGGGGAGGGTATGTGTTCTGGTAAGCGCTGTGAATTGTGCAAGACTGTTGAATCTCAGATCTGTACCTCTGAGACAAATAATGCAATATATGTTAAGAAAAAAAAAAAAGAAGAAGATAGCAGGAGGGGAAG
>NW_027903806.1:0-235 GCF_054177405.1 Leptonychotes weddellii | reverse complement strand
CTTGCTGTACTCTCAGTATCAATGAAACTCAAAACTTTTTTTTTTTAAAGATTTTATTTATTTATTTATTTGAGACAGAGAGAATGAGAGAGAGAGAGCACATGAGAGAGGGGAGGGTCAGAGGGAGAAGCAGGCTCCCTGCCGAGCAGGGAGCCCGATGCGGGACTCGATCCCGGGACTCCAGGATCATGACCTGAGCTGAAGGCAGTCGCTTAACCAACTGAGCCACCCAGGC
>NW_027903805.1:0-235 GCF_054177405.1 Leptonychotes weddellii | reverse complement strand
TTTCTGTGATACACTTAGAAATCATTGATTAATCACCTCAGTGCTTTTATGAAATGAATGTTATCTCTATAGTTACAGGATTTAAAATTGAAACTTTTTTTTTTTTTTAAATAAACCTGAGCATTATCTACTTTGAGTAGGATTCAAATCATTGTTGGGGGAAATGTTTTAATATGTGAATTTGGTGGTACAAAGCAATTTGTCAGTGTATGGTACAGATTAATTTTGATTTCTT
>NW_027903804.1:0-235 GCF_054177405.1 Leptonychotes weddellii | reverse complement strand
TTCCAACAGGAAAGTTCCCATGTAATCACACCAAACAGTCTGTTCCACAAGGATCCAGACTAAAACATTATGTTTGTGAAACTATCATGAGACAAAGCAGGAGATTAAGCATGCAAATGTGATTTGTCAATTCTAAGGGACTTAAACAACTTAAGAATCAATCTGATGCCTGTATTTATGTTCACTCTCATGTTTTAGACGTTTATTTTTTGATAGCACATCTAACTATGTTTGC
>NW_027903803.1:0-235 GCF_054177405.1 Leptonychotes weddellii | reverse complement strand
GCCCAGTGCCAATCCATCTATTAAAATTTGTAGACCTTTTTTTTGTAATTTTCTTTTTTTAAAATTAAAAAAATTTAAGACTTCACTATTTTCCTCCCACTCCCCAGAGGATGGTGGTGGGCACACCCTGGTTTCCCACAGTCCAGTGTTTCATAACATTTGTGTCAGTGTTTGGCACCTTCTCCTATCATACTATGGCATGAGGATGAAAGATGGAGAAACTACTGCAGTGCGG
>NW_027903802.1:0-235 GCF_054177405.1 Leptonychotes weddellii | reverse complement strand
ATGTCCTACTGCATTCCTGACTGATGCTCTGGTTTTGGTGATGTGAACCAAATGCTGTGCTCCCTCAGGCTAGATTTTGGGCACAGTCATTGCTCAAGGCAACATTAGGATTATGGTTACTGTATGGGAGCTCGAACACGTCAATCTCGTGGCAGTGTGGAGACTGCCTCAGTCGAGGGCGAGTTTAGGAGGAAGTGCAGGTTTAGGGTTTGGTTTTGTTAACTAGGCGCATGGT
>NW_027903801.1:0-1491 GCF_054177405.1 Leptonychotes weddellii | reverse complement strand
CTTAACCATCTGAGCCACCCAGGCACCCCATTTTCTGTTTTTTAAGTTGAATTTTTCCTCTTTCCTTTTTCAACCAACATCTTATCAATTCCTTTTTTAAGATCTTTTTTTAATTTTTCATTTTTACAGTCATATTCTATCTCTTCATTGTATTTAACCTTATTTTTTTGTGTATATATACATATATATATACACTATATATATATAAGTTTTTCTTTCTTTAAAATTTTGGGATACAGTTTCATCTAACAGATCAAAATATACCCTAAATCTAGTGTATGACGTTGTCCTAGTCTCCAGACTGATCACATTCTCTCTTATTTTTTCATTCCTTTTTCAACCAACTTCTTACCAATTCCTTCTTTAAAATCTTTTCTAATTTTCATCTTTATACTCATATTCCAACCCTTCAATGTATTTATCCTTATTTTTGTATATATATAAGTTCTTCATTCTATAAAATTTTGGGAGGCAATTTCTTCTAACAGACCAAAATACACCCAAAATCTAGTGTATGCCTCTGTTATATTCACCAGCCTGATCATATTCTATTTTTTTTTCCTTTCTTTTCCCCCCAGTTTCAGGTCTCTTATGATTTGTTTAGTGTATATTTTTCTGGGGTCATTGTTACCCTATTAGCATTTTGTTCTCTCATTCATCTATTCTCCTCTGGACAAAATGACAAGCCAGAAAAACTCACCTCAAAAAAAAAAAAAAAGAACAAGAGGCAGTACCGACTACCAGGGACGTACTCGATACTGACATTAGTAACATGTCAGACCTACAGTTCAGAATCATGATTTTAAAGATACTAGCTGGGCTTGAAAAAAGCATAGAAGATACTAGAGAATCCCTTTCTGGAGAAATAAAATAACTAAAATCTAACCAAGTCAAAATCAAAAAGGTTATTAATGAGGAGCAATAAAAAATGGAGGCTCTAACTGCTAGGATAAATGAGACAGAAGAGAGAATTAGTGATATAGAAGACAAAATGATGGAAAATAAAGAAGCTGAGAAAAAGAGAGATAAACAACTACTGGATCAGGAGGGGAGAATTTGAGAGATAAGTGATACCATAACATTAGAATAATTGGGATCCCAGAAGAAAAAGAGAGAGGGACAGAAGGTATATTGGAGCAAATTATAGCTGAGAACTTCCCTAATTTGGGGAATGAAACAGGAATCAAAATCCAGGAGGTACAGAACAACCCCCTCAAAATCAATAAAAATGGGTTAACACTCCGACATCTAATAGTAAAGCTCACAAGTCTCAGAGACAATGAAAAAATCCTGAAAGCAGCTCAGGAGAAGAGACATGTAACAGACAATGGTAGAAACATTAGATTGGCAACAGACCTATCCACAGAGACCTGGCAGGCCAGAAAGGACTGGCATGATATATTCAGCGCACTATATGAGAAAAATATGCAGCCAAGAATACTATATCCAGCTAGGGTGTCACTGAAAATAGAAGGAGAGATAAAAAGTTTC
>NW_027903800.1:0-235 GCF_054177405.1 Leptonychotes weddellii | reverse complement strand
TTTTTATCAATAAAGTATTTTTTTAATTAAGATGTGTAGACTTATCTTTAAGACATAATGCTATTGCACACTTAGTAGACTACACTCTAGTGTAAACACGACTTTTATATGCACTGGGAAACCAAAAAATTCATTTGACTCACTCAGTTGTGATATTTGCTTTATTTCAGTGGTCTGCAACTGAACTTGCAATATCTCCGAGGTATGCCTATATTCTAATTTTCATGAAATACCA
>NW_027903799.1:0-235 GCF_054177405.1 Leptonychotes weddellii | reverse complement strand
AACCTGAGCTTCATTTTAATACAAACCCTTAAAAAAAACTTTTATTGCTTTTCATCATGTTTTCTGTATCATTGCTGGTACTAAGAGTTAAAAATGACTATGATTCCTATCAGTATTGCCAAATTGATTTTTTTCAAAATTACTTATTCCTTATATAAGTGATTCATAACTATCTCCCCAATGAGATAATTTTTGCCTTTCTCATCATGAGAAATAAATAGAAATCCCCATTTTA
>NW_027903798.1:0-235 GCF_054177405.1 Leptonychotes weddellii | reverse complement strand
AAGGCCACACCTGATAGCCAAGCTAGGTGTTGGCACGGCATCACCAGGTGAGTCCTCTGGCCTGTCACTGCCGGTGGGGGGTGGGCGTGGGGTGCTTCATGGTACTCATCCTTGCAGGGGGTCTCATCTGGCCAACTAGAAACTCAGGGCAGCTGGGACTTTTTAGGCCCGACACTGGAGTAGGTACAGGTTGGGGCCACGCCATCGGGGCTTCCGGTCTTGCCCCCTGCTGGAC
>NW_027903797.1:0-235 GCF_054177405.1 Leptonychotes weddellii | reverse complement strand
TAAACTCTGTTCTTGAGAAACTATTAAGACAATGATTTTTTTTTTTTTTAAAGATTTTTATTTTTATTTATTTGAGACAGAGAGAATGAGAGACAGAGAGCATGAGAGGGAGGAGGGTCAGAGGGAGAAGCAGACTCCCTGCCGAGCAGGGAGCCCGATGCGGGACTCGATCCCGGGACTCCAGGATCATGACCTGAGCCGAAGGCAGTCACTTAACCAACTGAGCCACCCAGGC
>NW_027903796.1:0-235 GCF_054177405.1 Leptonychotes weddellii | reverse complement strand
TATTTGATTCAGTTATTAGAAAACGTTTAAATATGCTTGAAACGTGTATGAAATTTTGTAATCTCCCACTATGTAATCTCTTGCTTGAAGTAAAGAAAAATACAATCTCACACATATTTGAAATGCCAACTTTGTTTTCAAGCCTCGGGCAACGTTAATACAGCTATCTCCTTTCACTACCAGGAGAAAACTATCACATTTTACACCTAAGCCTAATTTTACATTGTGAATTATA
>NW_027903795.1:0-235 GCF_054177405.1 Leptonychotes weddellii | reverse complement strand
AACCTGAGTTTCATTTTAATACAAACCCTTAAAAACAACTTTTATTGCTTTTCATCATGTTTTCTGTATCATTGCTGGTACTAAGAGTTAAAAATGACTATGATTCCTATCAGTATTGCCAAATTGATTTTTTTCAAAATTACTTATTCCTTATATAAGTGATTCATAACTATCTCCCCAATGAGATAATTTTTGCCTTTCTCATCATGAGAAATAAATAGAAATCCCCATTTTA
>NW_027903794.1:0-235 GCF_054177405.1 Leptonychotes weddellii | reverse complement strand
CCCTTTCGGGACACACTCGGGGGTGGGTGCCTGGAGCACCAACAGTGCTCAACACCAGTGCGTTCGGGCGCCGGGACCTGCTGGGCTGAACAGTCAAGCCGTGTCCAGCACAGGGCGGACCAGGGGCCACCCGCTCCGGCCACCGGGTCCGTCACCTGGTTTTGCCGAGGTGTCATCGGGACACGCCCCTTCCTTACTCAGCATCCTTGGCCGCTCAGAACCGCAGCCCAGAGCC
>NW_027903793.1:0-235 GCF_054177405.1 Leptonychotes weddellii | reverse complement strand
AGCATATATATAACTTTATAAATTTCTTGCTAGGTGTCTTCTTGAGATTGGATAATCTCAACTCTTTTAGTATTTTCAATGAACTCTTACTATCTATGTAACATTGTAGCATTTTCGGAGCTCTTTGTATTTTCCATATTCCAAATTCCATTTCCATGTTTATAAGCCCAGCTTTAGTCCCCCATCTTTTAAATTTCAAACCTACCAAAGTTGAAACAGTAGTACAAGGATACCA
>NW_027903792.1:0-235 GCF_054177405.1 Leptonychotes weddellii | reverse complement strand
TAGCTATGCGAGCAGAGTGAGTGAAGGTGTCATCTAGGGATCTGACGATGTTATGTCAAGTGGACCCAGTCACTTCCAAAGCTGTGTGGCTTTTAAGAAGGGCTTCCTTAAAAAAAAGAGCTGCTTCAGAGGGACCTGTCCCTCACTGACCGACTGGAATCTCAATTCCAAAGACTCCCATCTGCCTGGTTTTCTTTCATTCACCTGGATGGCGCCAACATGGGTTCTCCCCCTC
>NW_027903791.1:0-235 GCF_054177405.1 Leptonychotes weddellii | reverse complement strand
TGAGGTGCATTAAGTATCAGAATCCATTTTTTTTTAATATATGCTTTTGGCTATTCCTTGAAGCAGAGTGGCTCTTGAGCCCCATGGAACTCCTCCTGTGTTTAGGTTAGAATTAGGTAATAATCCCTATGATGGATTCCAGTAATGAGGGTCTTTGACAGCAATGTCATCACTTTTGTAAAAATTCATCTTTTTTTTTAAGGTTTTATTTATTTATTTGACAGACAGCGAGAGA
>NW_027903790.1:0-1491 GCF_054177405.1 Leptonychotes weddellii | reverse complement strand
CCTGATTTGTGACGCAGTATATGGTCTATTCTGGAGAAAGTTCCATGTGCACTCGAGAAGAATAAGTATTCTGTTTTTTTAGGATGGAATGTTCTGTAAATATCTGTGAGGTCCATCTGGTCCAGTGTATCATTCAAAGCTCTTGTTTCCTTGTTGATTTTCTGCTTAGATGATCTGTCCATTGCTGAGAGTGGAGTATTGAGGTTTTCTACAATTAACGTATTGTTATCAATATGACTCTTTATTTTGGTGAACAGTTGGCTTATGAATATGGCTGCTCCCATGTTGGGGGCATCGATATTTACAATTGTTAGATCTTCTTGTTGGACAGACCCTTTAAGAATGATATAGTGTCCTTCTGTGTCTCTTATTACAGACTTCAGTTTAAAATCTAATTTGTCTGATATAAGAATTGCTACCCCAGCTTTCTTTTGAGGTTTGCTTGCATGGAAGATGGATCTCCATCCCTTCAGTTTCAGTCTGAATGTATCTTTAGGTTCAAAATGAGTCTCTTGTAGACAGTATATGGATGGGTCCTGTCTTTTTGTCCAATCTGCAACCCTGTGCCATTTTATGGGAGCGTTTCGGCCATTCACGTTGAGAGTGATTATTGAAAGATATGAATTAATTGTCATCATGTTGCCTGTGAAGACGTTGTTTTTATAGATTGTCCCTGTAAATTTCTGTTGTAGATCACTCTTGGGGTGTTTTTCCTTTTATAGAACTGCCCTTAATATTTCTTGCAGGGCCGGCTTAGTGGTCACATATTCTTTCAACTTCTGCCAGTCATGGAAGCTCTGCATCTCTCCATCCATTCTAAATGAAAGCCTTGCTGGATAAAGTATTCTTGGCTGCATGTTCTTCTCATTTAGTACCCTGAATATGTCTTGTCAGGCCTTTCTGGCTTGCCAGGTCTCTGTGGATAGGTCTGACGTGATTCTGATGTTCCTCCCTCTGTACATAAGGAATCTCTTCCCCCTAACTGCCCTTAAGATGGTTTCCTTGGTTCTAAGATTTGCAAGTTTTACTATTACATGCCGGGGTGTTGGCCTGTTTTCCTTGGTCTTAGGAGGGGTCCTCTTTGCCTCTAGAACTCGAGTGTTTGTTTCATTCCCCAGATTAGGGAAGTTCTCAAATATGATTTGCTCAAATACATCTTCTAGCCCTCTCTCTCTCT
This sequence comes from Leptonychotes weddellii, assembly GCF_054177405.1. Taxonomy (NCBI): domain Eukaryota; kingdom Metazoa; phylum Chordata; class Mammalia; order Carnivora; family Phocidae; genus Leptonychotes; species Leptonychotes weddellii. The sequence continues at coordinate 314 of NW_027903790.1, read as the reverse complement.
CCACTCCCTCTGGGATTCCAATTATTCTGACATTGGAATGCCTCATGGTGTCACTTATTTCTCTGATTCTATTTTCCTGGATTCTGAGTTGTTTTTCACTGGCCTCCTCTTTTCCCTTTTTATCTATTATACTATCTTCCAGATCGCTTATTCTCTCTTCTGTCTCAGTTACCCTAGCTGTTCGATTATCTAGATTGGATTGGATCTCATTGATAGCATTTTTAAGTTCTGCCAATTCACCTTTTATTTCTGCCCTTAGAGACTCTCTGTTGCCATTAATTGATTTCTCCATTCTAGCCATTGTCTTCACAATT
>NW_027903789.1:0-235 GCF_054177405.1 Leptonychotes weddellii | reverse complement strand
ACACTTCCCTCTTACAACTTCTGCTGCTTCCCAAAGATTTTACGATGTTGTGTTTGCATTTTCATTTGTCTCCAGGTATTTAAGTTTATTCTTTGAAGATACATTTGTTATTTAGTAGCATGTGTTTAGCCTCCACATGTTAGTGTTTTTTCCATTTTTTTCTTGTCACCAATTTCTAGTTTCATGTGGTTTAAAAAGATGCTTGATGAGATTTCAGTCTTCAGTTTGCTGAGAC
>NW_027903788.1:0-235 GCF_054177405.1 Leptonychotes weddellii | reverse complement strand
TGTTTTGGTGAAACCTGGCTAATCCAAATCAAAAGATTTTTTTAATAGACAAACACTATTTTTCTTAACTGGCAGATATATGTGGCTTATAGAAACACCAAGAGATTACTTTCAATGGAGTACTTTTACTTTAGTACTTTTACTAGTATGTGACTTAATTGTATTTAACCCTGAATTTTATAATTAGAGAGTATCTGCTGGCTTTCTGTCATTAGAATCATTACAATTTGTGTCT
>NW_027903787.1:0-235 GCF_054177405.1 Leptonychotes weddellii | reverse complement strand
TCAGGGCGAGGCCCCAAGGAGGCTTCTTCTGAAAGGCCTTCCTTCACAGCTAGAATCTCCAGTTCCTGCCCACGTGCTCCTGATGGTTGTGTGCCCCTCGAGAGCTACACTGAGAACGTGCGTCGTGCTCCGTGTCAGGCTTTGTTTTTACCATCACACACACGCACACATTCAGACACGCACATGGATGCACGGGCACGTGTGCACGCATGTACACACAGGAACTCATTTTGTT
>NW_027903786.1:0-235 GCF_054177405.1 Leptonychotes weddellii | reverse complement strand
ATTAAAAAAATAGTAGAGTGGGTAATTGGAGATATGTGAAAGACAAAGAGGGTTATAATTCTAGTTCAGCCATTTACTATTTCTGCCTCTGTTTTGTCATCCATAAAGTGGGAAAAATGTCCAACCAGTAGGGAATGTGTAAAGACTGAATAATGTGCCATGTGCAAAGTACATAGTATAGTGCCCGATATATAATGTGTACTCAATAAATGGTAGCAATTTATAACTATAAGTG
>NW_027903785.1:0-235 GCF_054177405.1 Leptonychotes weddellii | reverse complement strand
TAAAATCAACAACACAAGAAACAACAGGTGTTGACAAGGATGTAGAGAAAAAGGAACCCTTATGATCTGTTGATGAGACTGCAAACTGGTGCAGCCACTCTGGAAAACAGTTGGGAGGTTCCTAAAAAATTTAAAAATAGAACTACCCTATGATCCAGCAATTACACTACTGGGTATTTACCCAAAGAATACATAAACACTAATTCAAAGGGATATATGCACCCCTATGTTTATA
>NW_027903784.1:0-235 GCF_054177405.1 Leptonychotes weddellii | reverse complement strand
GGATGCCTGGGTGGCTCAGTCGGTTAAGCATCTGCTTTCCATTCAGGTCATAATTCCGGGGTCCTGGGATCAAGTCCTGCATCGGGCTCCTTGCTCAGCAGGGAGCCTGCTTCTCCCTCTGCCCCTGCCTGCCACTCTGCCTACTTGTGCTCTCTCTCTCTCTCTCTGACAAATGAATAAATACAGCTTAAAAAAAAAAAATAGAGGACGTTTCCACACTTTTCCATTTTCCTTG
>NW_027903783.1:0-235 GCF_054177405.1 Leptonychotes weddellii | reverse complement strand
CCTCCGCCCGGCCCGCCTGGAACTGCGAGGGCCGCCGCTCACCCTGGCAGTTTTTCCCGCTGGGGAGGAGGCGGTAGCCAGCGGGGCAGAGGCACTGGTAGCTGCCCTCGGTGTTGCGGCAGACGTGCTGGCACAGGCTTTGGACCCGGCACTCGTCCAGGTCTGGCCCAGGCCCAGGGGTGGGGGTGGGGGCAGAGACACAGACTGAGCCCCCGAGGCCCCGGCTCTCCGCCCC
>NW_027903782.1:0-235 GCF_054177405.1 Leptonychotes weddellii | reverse complement strand
TCATCAGCTGGCTGGACATAGAGGACCAAGCAGAGTGCTCTATGTCCCCAGTGGCAGGAGGTTAAGTCCTGAAATCATGGCATGGAGCAACCCCCCCCACCCCGACTTGTCCAACAGGATGTGAATGAGAGAAATCTCTGTGTTTTAGCCACTAAGGTGGGAGTTACCTGTGACAGCGGTCAGTGTTGACTGACCGATAGAGTTCTGATCCTAGTTCGGCAACTAACTACACCAT
>NW_027903781.1:0-235 GCF_054177405.1 Leptonychotes weddellii | reverse complement strand
TTTTTTTAAGATTTTATTTATTTGACAGAGAGAGAGAGACAGAGAGAGCACAAGCAGGGGAAACAGCAGAGGGAGGGGAGAAGCGGACTCCCCGCAAAGCAGGGAGCCTGATTCGGGGCTTGATCCCAGGACCCTGGGACCATGACCTCAACCGACTGAGCCACCCAGGCACTCCAAGAGGACAGGTTAGTAGAGGCCACGATGAAGAGGACCACTGGCCCTACAAGGTAGACAC
>NW_027903780.1:0-235 GCF_054177405.1 Leptonychotes weddellii | reverse complement strand
TCGGTCAAGCTCTCGTATCTGATTTTGTCCAAAGCATCCGACGAGTTGGAAATCAGCTCCCTGAGAAAGATCTCCTTATTCGAGTAGAAGGTGTTGATGATCAGGGACATCAACTGGGCGATCTCCGCCTGGAAGGCGAACGTCTCCACCTCCTCCTCCTCCATCGGCTGGTCTTGGGTCTGGGTTTCCTCAGGCATCTGCAAGGCCCGCGAGGCCGGTTACGTGCCGCCCCCGC
>NW_027903779.1:0-1491 GCF_054177405.1 Leptonychotes weddellii | reverse complement strand
CACACTGAGGTTGGCGAGAGGACACAGGCTAGAAAACACAGCTGAGGAAGACTCAGCAGATCCAGCACTGGGGAACGGGGAGAAGGGGAGGGGACCCGGATGGCTCCTCCTTGAGCGGTGCTAAGCTTCCCAGGGATCCCCAGGGATGCTGAGTACACACGTTGCCCCTTCTCCTTCCCTCCATTAAAGCCCTGATCACGGGGTGCTGGGAGTTCATTACCCGTCTCTCCCCTCTACCTACAATCTACAATTATCTTGAGGGTGGGATCCTTGTTTTTTTTAAATCCTTCCTTTCCCGGTGTCTGGCATCATGCCTTTTATTCAGCAAATGCTTGCCGAATGCATGCGTGCCTCATGATGGGAATGAGGAAATCCGAAGGAGCAGGTGGCTGGGAAAGGAGACATACACTTTGATTGTAGATGCAGTGCATGCTGCCTACAGACTGGACGAGCCTCTTAAATGGAGTTGTCTGAGAAAAGGCAGGAACGGACGCCTGAGTTGAGGAGGGCGTCAGGGATCTGGGTAGGGACCGCCATCTGCAGTGAGGAGAAGACTGGAACTCCTAGGCTAGTTTACATATCTGGAGGAGGGTGGAGAAGGAGAGGAGAAGAGGCCAGAACTGGGGCCACACTCACATTTGGGCTGAGGGAGAAGGAGGGGGAGGACCCAGAACAAGACAGAATGGCTGGAGGGGAGCTCTGTTGTGGTGGGGTTGGGGGAGTAACAGAGTGGGGGGGCACCACGCTGAAAGGATGAGGGGCAAGAGAACATTGTGGTCAGTGTAACAGCTTCATTCATTAATAAAATATTTCCTTATCTCAGAAAAACGTGTGCTCAGCACAGTGGAGGCTAAGAAACATGTCCCCACAGGTCCCACTGACCACCCATCCAGAATAGTCAAGGGAAACAGAACCGAGGGGAAAAACAGCATCGATCAGGCTATCAAGATGTCATTAGTAATTGCAGGATGTATTAAATAAGCCTTTCTTCATGCCTGATTTCCATGCCTCCATCTCTGCTTCCTGAGTCAGTAAGCATCCCACCTGTCAACGGAGGATCCCAAATCCATTTTCCATTGAATCTCTTTGGTTTCTGACGTTAGCACACAGTGTAGCTTTGGCTTTCCTAAGACAAGCTTCCCGTTCCTGAATTTCCTTATTCATGAGTCCAGGCTCGGTGCCCGAGAGAGACATTTACCACAGTTGGCTGCACAGTTGATTTTACAACATCTGTGCTCCTAGCACGCAGCAGCGAGAAGACTCGGGATTTTGTCACCAGCATTGAGTTTTCAATTATTGCACCACTGAGGGCAGATGATTTTTTCTTTCCCTGTCCATGAAGAGGGATGGCATTTGAAGATGAAAGAAAATAAACAGGGGCGCCTGGGTGGCTCAGTTGGTTAAGCGACTGCCTTCGGCTCAGGTCATGATCCTGGAGTCCCGGGATCGAGTCCCGGGATCGAGTCCCGCAAGTCCCGCAAGTCCCGCATC
>NW_027903778.1:0-12893 GCF_054177405.1 Leptonychotes weddellii | reverse complement strand
CCAGCGGGTGCCCTGTAAATTAGACTGGCAAAAGGCAGATCAACAAGAGAAAAACAACAGAAGCTTACTAACATGGGCACTGTGCGTGCACAAGGGAGCACCCAGCAGTGAGTAACTAGAGGGGGTGGTTAGAACTTGGGCTTTACATATCTTCTTCAGCTAAAGAAAGGAAAAGGAGTTTGGGGTTTCTGAGAGAGGGAGACAGGATCTGGGAAGACCAGGAAAATTATGGCAAGTAAGGGTTTTTGTTTGTAGTAAAGTTTGTTAAGCAGATTAAGTAGGTGACTTCTCCATTGGTAAGAGCTGTCAAGAATCCCCTCAACAAATGGAAATTTTCTTCGTAAATGTAAATTTCCTTTACCAAAGGAGAACTTGTGCCCTGTGTTTAGAGCTTTCCCTGCATCTGCTGGTTCTCAATGACCTTTAGCTCAAAATATTCCATATGCCAAAGAGGCTTATTTTGAAGTGGCATATTGTGGTACCCTTAATGGGTGTCCCAATTTAACCAAACCTGATCCTTCTTGAAAAGATTGTGAGAAAAAAAGGACGTCTTAAAGATATTTCAGTCCTTATCTGTCCAATGACTTCCTTTGTTACTCTGGACTGTCTTAGTATTTGCATAGTTCTCCCCAGTTGTGTTAGGGACTATAAGAATGCAAGACTGAGGGTCTCGTGTGCAGACAATAAATTTTCAAGCTGTCCTTTTCAGCTTTGCAAACGAAAAGAGAGAAGCCTGGGAAGGAGGGAATGAGCAGCCGGAGTAAGCTGTCGGTTTCATGAAGGTCATTGAGTGTGCGCTGGCTGCCAAGTTCTCGGGATTGTTCCCAAACTCCCACAGTGCTACCACACTTTGGCTACAACCTCTACACCACAGACTAGGATCTCTGGCTCATTCTGTGGCACGGAGCCAGATTCCTATGGGGTCTCAGATGCTCCCTGGGTGTTCACTGGGCACCTCAAGAAGTCACATTTTTGCTTTCAGCATCCTCATCCATGTCTTCTGATCAGAGTTAAAAACTGGCAATAGGTTATTACACTTGGAGTCTATTATTCCGTCTATGTAAGGTCACCTGATGCATCTTTAAAATCCTCAAAACGACTGTGCTGGCAAGACCATGGAGAGCATCCAATGCAGCCTCCCACTGTGTCTAATGCATTGCCACAAAAAATAACAATAAAATTTATAATGTTACCACCAGGACCCCTCTCCCTGGAGTCACTGAAGTATCCTATATATTTTGTACAAGAAAAGTACCAAATTGTCTTAATAAGCATATCTATTGTAGAATAATAATTAAAAAACATTTATTGAGCACTTACTATGTGCCAGTCACTATTATAGGAATTTCCTATGTATTAACTCATTTAACTCTCTAAACTATTATTTGGAGAAGAAAGGAAACTGAGCCATGAAGTGTCAGAAGTAAAAAAGCATGAGGCTTCTGAACTTCTCCTCCCCTGAATTAATCAACTTCAGCCACACCCCAGATTTGATGGCTCGTGAAGTGTTCAAAATGCTCTTTTTATACTTCATATCCTGAACGTTCTCTACAGAGATTCCATGTATGGGTTTTTTATTCATTCATTCTTCTCAGTACCCAGAAGACCTTTCGACCTCAAGAGAATATCTTTATTCAGCTCTGGAAAGTTTTCTTATGCTATTTATTAAATTTTTTCCATCTTTCCATTCTACCTGTGGTCCTTTTTTTTTTTTTTTTAAAGATTTTATTTATTTGACAGAGAGAGACACAGTGGGAGAGGGAACACAAGCAAGGGGAGTGGGAGAGGGAGAAGTAGGCTTCCTGCCCAGCAGGGAGCCTGATGCGGGGTTTGACCCCAGGACCCTGGGATCATGACCTGAGCCAAAGCAGACACTTAACAACTGAGCCATCCAGGCATCCCCTCTACCTGTGGTCCTTTTGAAGCGCATGTTAAATCTATTCAGTACAGCCCAACTCACCCCAAATCTTAACTTAGGTCTTAACTTTAGTCCTTGACCCTGAGCACATCACAATCTCCTTTAGGAACTTTTAGAGATGCGGATGTTTGGAATCACAAAGATTCTGATTCAAGAGGTTTGGAGGCAAGCCCAGGCATCCATATTTTTTAAAATCTATAGCTAATTGCATACCTTAGAAACTGAGAACCTCTGTCTTCACAGTGATAAACAATATGATTTTTCTGTTTCATTTGCATGTTTCCACCTGCGACAATCATGAACAACTAATGAAGAATTTGGGGACTCTGGACCCTGATCAAATATCACCAACAAAAATTAAAGAGAGAGGGGCCCCTGGGTGGCTCAGTAGGTTATGCATCTGACTCTTGGTTTCGGCTCAGGTCATGATCTCAGGGTCCTGAGACTGAGCCTCCCACTGGGCTCCGTGCTCAGCAGGGAGTCTGCTGGAGAGTCTCCCTCTCCCTCCCCCTCTGCCCTCCCTGTGCTTGCACTCTTTGTCTCTCAATAAATAAAATCTATAAAAAACATTTTTGAAAAATGAAAGAGATATGGTATCACACATATAAGAGCTGAAGAGAGCTCAGAGTATACTTCCGAGGTCTTTTCCATTTTATCGACTGTAGGACTGGAGTTTTTCTTAAATTGCATCTACTTGGCCACAGTCTACTCCCCCATATGTTGTGAGCTGTTTCCTCCAGTTCGTTTCTCTGAAAATTGATCATATCTGCTTCCTATATATCAAGAATGCTCTGATTTCCTTGTCTATGCATGGCTCCCTTTCTTCTTTCCCATGCCATTGGGGTTTATTCTTTTTCATAGCCCTTCTGTCTCTTCGAGAAGTCTTGAGGGGAGTCAGGGGGCATGCAGATGTGTCTACTCTGTCCATCCTTAGGAGCAGTTCCTCCCTCCACAGACTCCAGATTTGACTTTGTGAGGAACTGTTTTATCTACCAACGAAAAGGACCTTATTGATCCAATTCAAGGATGAGGAGAAATACATCTTTCCTCGCTATGGAAAGGCTTGAGGCCAGGGGAAATGACCTGTTCCTGAAGTCAGATTCACCAGCTAGGCTTGGGAAGTTCTTTTCCCTTCCCCTCACTCCCCATCTTTCTTCCTCCACATCCATATGACTGCCCTCACTCCCTGACATATGGCATATACTCACACTGCTTGTCCTAAAAGAAGGTTCCAGCTGGATTGGGGCTGGAAAGACCCCTGAATCATGCTGCTTATATTCCAGCAGAGAGCCAATTTCAAGATTCACCCTGGCTTACAAGCTGGATACTAAAAACTCTCTTAGCATGACATTTTGATGCTGAGTGAAAGATGCCTGTTTTCAGCAGAACAAGGCAAATGTTGAGAGAAAAGCCAGAAAGGACATAAAGCCATAGCTTCCAGGTCCCAGAACCAATATATATGAGAGAGAAAAAAACTACAGTCTACGAAGAGATACTTAAATCCTTCAGGGGTCAGGTTTATTCTATAAATCAAGAGAAATAACACAGATCACTAAAGGATCACAAAGAGCCAATGTGAGTTTTTTAGTTTTAATTCCCACATCTGATTCCCTTTGCACCCAGAGAAGCTGTTTAGTACTGACCTGACCAACCTGGAACTTACAGAGCCATTGAAAAAGTGAGGATGACCTCTTATCAGAGCTTTATTACATGGAACCAGAAAGAAGTACAAACTTCAGACCTAGAACACAAGGTCTCAACCTTGGCTACACATTAGAATCGTACCAATGCCCAGACTTCCCCCAGATCAGTTACATTAAAATCTGTGTGGATGAAAACTGGTCGTTAATACTTTGAAAGGTCCTTGGATGATTTCAATGTGCAGCCGAAGTTGAGTGGGCAATCGTAAGGTGAATTTTGGGAAGAGCTTAACAGTTAAAGGTCTGAGAAAGGGGAGAGCAACACAGGGTTAGATGTGCAGATGGGGGTCATCTGTTCTGTTTAAGGGGACAGGATGAAATGAACATTAGTGTTCTCTGAGCCTCTACTAAGAACCCAATATTGTTGTTCTCATCTTACCTCACCGAAGAGACACCAAGAGGTCCATTTGTAATTCATTCATTCCTTCTTCAAGCCACCATTTACTGATACCTACAATGTGCTTAGCACTGTGATGGACAGTGGAACCACAGTGATTAATGAGACCTAATCTTGTCTTCCAGAAGTCAATAATGTGGCAGGGAAACATATATAAACAACTAATTATGCCCACCAGATAAGTCTTCTATGGAAAAAATTTAAAATAGCCACTGGAGCAGTGGGAGGGAATGATACAATTAAACCTGACTTATGGTTGAAGAGAACCAGAAACCCCTCCAAAGGAAAGGAGATAATTGAGCCCATACTTTAATAGGAATAGAAGTTTTCTAAACAGCCATGGAAGGTGGAACTTTCTAGGCAAGGAGACCAGAAAAAAACAAGGAGTCACACATATGAAGAGTTGATTTTGCAACTGTGTCAGAATGGCTATGACATAGGGTTTGAGGCAAAGGGTAGCAAGAGATAAGATTTAAGAAGTAAGATAGAACTCAATTTTGAAAACTATTGCATTGAGGAGTTTGTGAGCAATGACAAATCAATTGTTGAAAAGTTTTTAAAAGGAGGGTGACATGAACAGATTGATGCATGTTTAGAAATCTCTTTTTATTATAGGGTGGAGTTTGAGTGGGGAGATGGATACATGAAAAATCAGACATACCAATTAGCTTTCAGGGTTCTTTTTGATTTTGTTTTTATAATAGTCCAGCTGTAAAATCTGTGCTAAATCAGTGACCATGTGAAAAGAATCAAGAGGGACTGACACAAAGGAGATTTCAGGGAAGTTAAAACTTGGGTGTGAAATTAGCTATAATGAAGGAACAAATGAAGAAAATTGGATCTTTAGGTATCTAGCCTGAATGAATGGGTGACATGATTGACCAAAATGTGGAATAAAGGAGAAGGAACAAGGTAGGAGACAAGAGGATGGGTTCAGTTTTGACATGAAATTGCCCATTCGAAGTCCAACCATTGAAAGAAGAGCCTCAGCTGTTCTCTATAAATTATATAGAAAAATAGATCCCTGAGTTGCTCCAGGATGGACACACCAGAGAGCTCCTTGGGAAAGGATCCAGTTACTCTTCATGACAACAATTTAAAACTATAAATGATGGTTTTCATGTACTCAAGGCCTCTGAATATCAATTTAGGATCAGTCATGAGGGTTTGTCAAAACCAAGGATTATAACCTCAAAGGGTTTGGGGGGCAAGGCAAGTAGTGCAGATCAGATGAGGACTAGAGTAAATTAGAAATGTTAAGTCCTATCAAAAAGAGAAAGTCCTAGAGCGCCTGGGTGGCTCAGTCGGTTAAGCGTCTGCCTTTGGCTCAGGTCATGATCCCAAGGGTCCTGGGACTGAGTCCTGTGTAGGGCTCTCTGCTCAGCAGGAAGTCTGCTTCTCCCTCTGCCTCTACCCCTCCCCTCTGCTTGTGCTCTCTCTCTCTCAAATAAATAAATAAAATCTTAAAAAAAAAAAAAAGGGAGAAAGTCCTTATTTTGCTCCCAATGGTTGTTCTTTGCTTTAATAGAAGATCTGTGTTGTCAGATCCTGGAATGTTGTAAAAGAAATTGTATTCTTATGGAAATGAATTTTTATGTAATCTCTCCCATTTTTACATGTTGTCAAGTAATTTATTTTTTTTATTTTTTATTTTTTAAAGATTTTATTTATTTATTTGACAGAGAGATAGAGAGCACAAGTAGGCAGAGTGGCAGGCAGAGGGAGAGGGAGAAGCAGGCTTTCTGCTGAGCAGGGAGCCAGACGTGGGGCTCGATCCCAGGACCCCAGGATCATGACCTGAGCCGAAGGCAGCCGCTTAACTGACTGAGCCACCCAGGCGCCCCTCAAGTAATTTATTTTTAAAAACACTGAGCTAGCCAATGAAATTCATCCATGACCCCTGGGCTTTAAACCTTCTTGAAACTCTAAGTTTATATATTTGGCTTATGTTATCACTTTGGGATAACTTTGTGAGAAGGAGCTCCAAAAGTTTCTTATAAAAGTAGCTCTTCTCATCGGCCTCAAATCTAATTCTTTCAAATCTCTCAGGGTCCTCCTTTAACCTGGGACAGGAATTTAGGAACAAGGTCTTATTCAACCAATCTATGTCATTTGTCATTTTATTGTCTTCAGAAGGGCCCCTTCCGCCTTCTTGTTTCTGAACAAATATTACAGATTATTCATATGCATAGGACAGTAAGTCTATAGACCCAGAGAAGTTTATATATAGAATTGGTATTATATTGGGCCATCTACAATGAGTATAATCTCCTTGCAGAAGAAACCAGAGCCAGATAGACAAAGCGCATTGCTCAAGGATCATAGGATGAGTTTCTGCCAGAGTAAATATGACAACTGGCTTTACTGAATCTCACTCCTCTGTCTCCCAAATGGCTGGGCTGAAAGCTCATTGTATGTTTCATTCCTCTTTTCCTGGCTGTATCGGTTAGCTGTTGCCACATAAAAAACAACTACAAAATGTCAGTGGCATACCACACACCATAGGCAATTGTTTCTCATGCATGTGCTTACAGGTCAGCTAGGCCTCGGCTGTCTTCAGCTGCCCTCTCCTGGGCTTGGTTCCAGATTTCAGATCTGGCTCAAGTCATCTAGAGTCACTCTGCTCCCATTCTGGGGCCCCGGGTACCTGGGAGGAAGAACAATGGCTCCCAAGGAGCAAACAAAAACACACGATGCTCTTAAAGCCTAGGCTCAGAATTCATGTGCTGTCATTTCCAACTACATTCCTCAGGCCAAAGCAAGCATTTGGCAAAGGCCCACATCTCTGCGGCATCAAATACATAACCCTGAAGAGATCACGGCTTCCAACAATTAAGGGAGTATCTTGTACCCAGCACTGCATCAAGCACTTTATAAATGTCATTAAATGCAATCTTCACGAGAACCCTATGTAGTATGTAAAATCACCTCCATTTTACAGGTAAAGAAATTGAGTCACAGAGAGATTAAACAAGTTGATGGATGCCACACACACATACTACTAATTGGCAGAATAAACTTTTAAAACAGATCATTTGTACACCTCACCACCATATAACTCTGAATCTTTTCTGTCTTCCATGCTCTGGAAGTTGTTGCCTATTTTCAGAAGTTCAATATATTTTTGAGTCTTAGGATTATGTTGGTCATATCAATAGTTGGTCCACATCTGTGTGTTAGACAGCAATGGTAATGGTCAAATCCTGGAAGGTCAAACCCCCATGGTTACAAGAACAAAAGGAATAGAGGAGAAAAGCAAACAAGACTGTAGGAGAAAGACAGGCTCCTTCCATGGCAGCAATCCTATTCCATATGCTCCTAGACTGAAATTATGGTAAAGAATGTAAATGTAACTCTGTGCCAAAATAATAGTGTGCAACTATTGGGTGACATGTTAGCTGTTTTACCTTACAGCTTACCTTTGAGTTAGAACCATAAATAAGAGTGAACACTTTCCCCCCCTTGAAACACAGCCCCAGAGACCATATAAATAACTAGAGCTGATTTAACTTGGGAGTTCAGATGGAGCAGACAAAGGGCCATGACATTAAGTCAAATGTCACTCTCTCTCCTTTGTACTAACACAGATTCCTAACCAGAATGGGCAAGACCTGGCTGGCCATAAAAGGATATGTGATGAATTAGGTCCTGAGTCAGAGATCATTGATCCCTGTGATGTTCTTCTGATAATGAGGGATCCTAACCTTTCAATCACCTGTTATTGTGCCCTAAATCTTAATGCTGTGTTTCTAATTTGGTCCACACTGAAAATTGTTGTTCTGATCATATTCAGGTTTACCAGACTATCTCCTGAGACAGAGGAAATGCCTTAACCTGACAAAGACTTTTTCTTGAAACTAGAGTTCTGGACTTGAGTCTGCTCCATCCTCTCTACTAAGCATGGCCCTTCAGGGACCTGCTGATAGCCATGATTTTTGCTGTCCACCAGCCAAGACTGAACAATCACTGTGCTTTAATAAAGGATCTGCATGGCCAATCAAAAGAAATTATATTTTTATGTAAATGCATTTTTAGTTAAACTCTCCCAGCTGGTACTTTAACGATGAGGGAAATTTAGGAGTACCTTCAAACCCTCAATTAGCCACCATCAGAGGTCAGTAGAGAAAGGGTCTCAAGCTACCTAAGACCAGACTTGTCAATATCAGCATCACTTTTTTTGGTATCTGCCACTGAGCACTGCCCCCTCCATGGCTAGTATGGAGCTCAGTAAAGAACCACGGTCTAGTCCAGGAGTCAGCAAATGACTTGGTGACCAAATTTGGCTCATTGCCTGTTTTTATAAATAAAGTTTTATTGAAACACATCCACATTCACTTGTTTATGTGTTGTCTACAGCTGCTTCTGTACTATAGCAGCAGAGTCAAGGAGTTGCAACAGAGACCATATGGTCTGCAAAGCCTAAAATATTTACAATCTGGCCCTTTGCAGAAAAAGTTTGCCAATCCTGGTCTAGTCCTTTGGATATCTAAAAAAAGAGGTGCCCAGGTCCTTGAGCTGAGAATTATCTTCAGCACAGCTCACTGTCTCTCAATTTTTAGGGAAATATTCTATCTTATAATTGGGGTAGAGGTATTGTGAATTAATGTGTTTAAAGTTCAGATATTATATCAGTTTTAAGATATACCCACCGATGTATCTTTATATTATATATATGTTTATATTTTTTGACAATCTTTCCATCAAGAGGGAGAGTCTGTCCCCTCCTGTTGAATCTGGGCAGACTTGTAACTCACGTGTATCCAATAGAATGTGATAGAAGTAATGTGCTATGACTTATGAAGCCACAACTGAGAAAAAGATGGTGTAGTTTCCTTTTTAAAAATTTAAAAACATTTTTTAATTTAAAATCAATTAATTAACATATAATGTATTACTGGTTTCAGAGGTACAGGTCTGTGATTCATCAGTCTTATATAATACCCAGTGCTTATTACATCACATGTCCTCCTTAATGTCCATCACCCAGTTACCCCATACCTCCCCCCCTCCCATCTCCAGCAACCCTCAGTTTGTTTCCTATGATTAAGAGTCTCTTATGGTTTGTCTCCCTCTCTGGTTTCATCTTGTTTTATTTTTTCCTCTCTTCTCCTATGATCCTCTGTTTTGCTTCTTAAATCCCACATATTGGTGAAATCATATGATAATTGTCTTTCTCTGATTGAGTTCTTTTGCTTAGCATAAAACCCTCTAGTTCCATCCATGTTGTTGCAAATGGCAAGATTTCATTTTTTGATGACTGAGTAAAATTCCATTATATATATGTATGTACCACATCTTTATCCATTCATCTGTTGATGGACATCTAGGCTCTCTCTATAATTTGGCTATTGTGGACACTGCTGCTATGAACATTGGGGTATAAGTGCCCCTTTGGATCACTATGTTTGTATCTTTGGGGTAAATACCCAGTGGTGCAATTGCTGGGTCATAGGGTAGCTCTATTTTCAACTTTTTGAGGAACCTCCACACTATTTTCCAGAGTGGCTGCAGCAGCTTGCATTCCCACCAACAGTGTAGGAAGGTTCCCCTTTCTCCGCATCCTCGCCGACATCTGTCGTGTCCTCACTTGTTAATTTTAGCCATTCTGACTGGTGTGAGGTGGTATCTCATTGTGGTTTTGATCTGTATTTCCCTGATGCCGAGAGATGTGGAGCATTTTTTCATGAGTCTACTGGCCGTTTGTATGTCTTCTTTGTAGAAATGTCTGTTCACGTCTTCTGCCCATTTCTTTACTGATTGTTTGTTCTTTGGGTGTTAAGTTTGATAAGTTCTTTATAAGATGGTGTAATTTTCATCCTATTTGCTGAACACTTATATTGGAGTCTTGAGCCACCATTTAAGAAGTTGGACTGACGAGGCCACCATACTGTGAGGAAGCTGAAGCCACTTGGGGAGGCGAAAAAAAGTGAAACTTCATGCACTGCTGGTGGGAACATAAATTGGTGCAGCCACTGTGGAAAACAAGGGGGAGGTTCCCCCAAAAATTAAAAATAGAAGTACCATTTGATCCTGCAATTCCACTTCTGAGGATCTACCTGAAGGAAATGAAATCACCATCTCAAAGAGATATTTGCAATCTACGTTCACTGCAGCATTATCTGCAATTAGCGAAGATATGAAAACAATCCAAGTGTCCATCAATAGATGACTGGATAAAGAAAACTTGGTGTACACACACACACACACACACAAACTGGAATTATTATTTAGTCACAACAAAGAAGGAAATCCTGTCATTTGCAACAACATGGATGAACCCTGAGGATATTAGGCTAAGTGAAATAAATCAGAGAAAGACAAATACTGTATGGTCTCTTATATGTGGAATCTAAAAAAAAACAAACTCATAAAATCAGAGAGCAGACTGGTGGCTGCCAGGGACAGGATGCAGGGGTGGGAAATGGGTGAAGATAGTCAAAGTGTATAAACTTCCAGTTTTAAGATGAATAATTCTGTACAGCATGGTCATGACAGGTAACAATACTGTATTGTATCTTTGAAAGTTACTAAGAAAGTAAATCTTAAATGTTCTCACCACACACATACACACACAATATGTAACTATGTAAAGTGATAAATGTGTTAACTAACTTTATTACAGTAATCATTTTGCAACATACACATATATCAAATCATTACATGGTTCACCTTAAACTTACACGATGTTATATGTCAATTATATCTAAATAAAGCTGGAAAAAAAGAAGAATGGCTCAAAGCATAGAACCAGAAGCCCAGAGGGTAAAGACAAGAACCATGAGAATAACTCTCAAGGTGTAAGACTGAATACTAATCAAGGAACAGACATTTGCCTGGCTAGATGTCAGAAGAGCTACGGACCAGTGGCTGATATGTATCTCTTTCCCACACACATCTTTTTGAATGGGAGTGGCTATTGTAGTTATTCTATCCTTAAATCACCTGTGTATTAGGTGTGTGGAGAAGCAGATGACTTGTCTAAGTCTTTAGAGTCAAAGGAAGCATATTCAAGGAGCCATACCAAAGAGCCTCACCCACACCTGGACAGGATTTAGAGAACAAAATCTTAAAATCTGATGCCAACTCAAGCCAAACTCTTATCTGACAGGTAGCATCAGCTTCCAGTCATGTGGGGGAGGGCAACTTTGGAAAAAAACAAAGCATTATGAAAAAGAACACGAATACTTGAAAAGGGGTCAAGAAAAATTATGGGGAAGTATACAGTCATGAAAATTAGATCTCAATGATGAGTTAGAATGGAGATGAGGAAGTATGCCAGACACCTCTGTAACTCAGCAAACGTAAAAGCAAGTTTTTCTGGCCCATGGTGACACCACCTGAGGTTGAAATAGTATCAGACAATTTTCCTTGCTGCCTGAAGACCAACCAAAAGCTGACCTCACCTCACTTGCATCACATACTGAGATTGATCAATGAATTAAGTGGCCCAGATGCCACGTTTGTGTTCACTTTTTTAAATGACGGGAACAAAGAAATTGTTAGTGTCTCTACCTCGTGAGCTAGAGAACAGTATTTGGCCCTCCAGCTGGACAGTCTTGTCCTAGTCTGCCATGCTCAGCCCTGCTCTGATCTCGGACTCAGTAGCACAGCAACAGAAGACAATGGAAGATAGAAACTGCCAGCTTGCCAAGTCTATCCCAAACTGGGGTCTATCCGAAAGGCTTGTACGGATTCCTTTTATAACAAGAATACTCTTACTCCCAAGTAGTGTCTCCTGTTGTTTACTACCAGTGGCAGGAATATAAATCTGTTAGTTTTATTTCAGCAAACCCACAAGAGAAAGACCAAGCCTTTGTGACCTTGGAGGAGAGGACAAAAGGGCAGAAGCTAAGATCCAGACCTAATTAGCTGCCAGGTCACAGCCAGAGTTCCTCTTGTTGTGTTTAGACCATGCTACTTTCTGTCATCATTTCAGGATCAGCGGTGATTAAAGGCTAAGAATTAAAGCATCTTCAGCTCCACGCCCCTGTTGGGTTCCATTTTGCCAACCCCTTCCCTCGCTGCCTTCTGTAAAACTGCTGGGACAAAGTGGGACCATCCTAGCAGGAATAGGATAATAATAGCAAAGAGGAAGTAGGATGAGGACATTTGAGGCCACTCTAAGTAATGAGACAATACTGGAGAAACCATTAGTTCCAACAGAATCTTTGTCAATCCCATTGCCTGCCACAAGCCCGCTTCCCCAGGAGAACTGCAAGGATGAGCATCTGGCTTGCTGCTGTGAGCACAAGCAGAGCCCTGAAAATCCAGGGGGATCGGGAACTGTTAATGTTAATGATGATCACTATGAACTGTGCGAGTCTGTTAAGGAGTGACAGTTCTCCGAAACCTAAACACCTTGTCATTTGCACACCTGAGGCATGGGCCATTGTGAGCCGCACATGCGGTCTTACTGAATATCAAATTCTACATTTCAGGCACCAGCCTCTCAGGGGAACCCAACCAACACAGAAAACATCAATGCAAACACACGCACAGTTTGATTCAGTGGAAAAGCTTTCTGCAGGTACCGCAGAGTCAAGTAGCGCAGCCGTACTGACGGGGCAGGGAATACAGAAACAGAGGCAGGGCACAGAGAAGCTTTTAGCCAAGATGTTAAATGACCCAGGGAATTAATGGGGGGAAAGAAAATGAAGATGAGACAAGAAGAATCTCAAGAAGGAAGAGAACAGCTAAGGGAGGCGCACACAGAGAGGATGAAAAGAAAGGTAGTTTGACTGGGGAGGGTATGTGCTCTGGTGAGCGCTGTGAATTGTGCAAGACTGTTGACTCTCAGATCTGTACCTCTGAAACAAATAATGCAATATATGTTAAGAAAAAAAAAAGAAGAAGAAGAAGGTAGCGGGAGGGGAAGAAT
>NW_027903777.1:0-235 GCF_054177405.1 Leptonychotes weddellii | reverse complement strand
TAGCTGTCATGATTTCAGGTGGCTGAGCTCTCCCCGGGATGGGGAGAGGCCGCTGTGGGAACTTGAGGCTTATTAAAAGCCCAGTGATAAGCAATCATGTTCATTTATGCCCGTCAGTATTCATCTGAGGGGTATTTTGATATGTAATCTCATGGTGAGTCGGGAGTGTCAATTAGCTGTTCAGCACTGAAATAGAGCTGTGCATAATTCATTAGGATTTCACGTTCTTCAACTT
>NW_027903776.1:0-235 GCF_054177405.1 Leptonychotes weddellii | reverse complement strand
AACTCAAGGTGATGGGTGGTTCAGTTAGCAAGTGCACAAGAGCTTAGGGGAGGGAAGAATTTGATGCAGGCCGGAGTAGTCAGTGCAGGCTTCTTGGATGAGGCAGAGCCTGAACCTGACCTTTGCAGGATGAGAAGGAATGGCTTGGGAGATTAGAGGAAGGGGTGCCTCCTGGGTCGGCTCAGTGTGGTGGGAGAGGTGGCCTGTGCCCCAAGCTCTCTCTGTCCACCAGCAG
>NW_027903775.1:0-235 GCF_054177405.1 Leptonychotes weddellii | reverse complement strand
AGGCGCCCCTTCATTCCCACTTCTAATAGACAATCTTCTTGCTGATCAGATGCAACTTCATTGCAGTTCCATTCATTTATGCTCTAACCTTTTTTTTTTTTTAAGATTTTATTTATTTGTCAGAGAGAGAGAGAACACACAGGCAGGAGGAGGGGCAGGCAGAGGGAGAAGGAAGCAGGCTCCCTGCTCAGCAAGGAGCCTGAGGCAGGACTCAGTCCCAGGACCCTGGGATCAT
>NW_027903774.1:0-235 GCF_054177405.1 Leptonychotes weddellii | reverse complement strand
ACACACACACACACACACACACACACACACACACACTGGAATATTATGCAGCCATCAAAAGGAATGAAATCTTGCCATTTGCAACGATGTGGATGGAACTGGAGGGTATTATGCTGAGCGAAATACGTCAATCAGAGAAAGACATATATCATATGACCTCACTGATATGAGGGATTCTTAATCTCAGGGAACAAACTGAGTATTGCTGGAATGGTGGGGGTGGGAGGGATGGGAT
>NW_027903773.1:0-235 GCF_054177405.1 Leptonychotes weddellii | reverse complement strand
TTCTCAGCAATAAAGATGACAGTTTGGCTTCCATAAAAAAAAAAAAAAAAAAGTAAGTGAAAATATCAACAATAGGAATGTGAATTCACTCCAGATAAAATTAATTTTATAGAACAGTCTGAGGAAGACTTATGTTCAGGTTACTTAAAGAGATTAGTGAAGGTACAATTCTTATTAGGAAAGGATAAGAAATTATGGCGGGGGGAAACAGAAAAGAAACAAGGTCAAATGGATA
>NW_027903772.1:0-235 GCF_054177405.1 Leptonychotes weddellii | reverse complement strand
ATATAAAGATATAGCTAGATATATAAAAGCACATGAACATAGAGATATAGATACATAGTTAGAATCATTTATTCACTTGGCAAATATTTACTGAGCTTCAACCATAGTCCATGCATAGTAACAAACATACAAATGAGATTCCTGCATTCACAGAACTTGCTTTTCCATGAATAAAAAGGACAGTAGGCAAAAATAAAATATGTAGTAATAAATGATATAAAAATAAAACAAAGTA
>NW_027903771.1:0-235 GCF_054177405.1 Leptonychotes weddellii | reverse complement strand
ATTAAAAAAATAGTAGAGTGGGTAATTGGAGATATTTGAAAGACAAAGAGGGTTATAATTCTAGTTCAGCCATTTACTATTTCTGCCTCTGTTTTGTCATCCATAAAGTGGGAAAAATGTCCAACCAGTAGGGAATGTGTAAAGACTGAATAATGTGCCATGTGCAAAGTACATAGTATAGTGCCCGATATATAATGTGTACTCAATAAATGGTAGCAATTTATAACTATAAGTG
>NW_027903770.1:0-235 GCF_054177405.1 Leptonychotes weddellii | reverse complement strand
TCAGGGCGAGGCCCCAAGGAGGCTTCTTCTGAAAGTCCTTCCTTCACAGCTAGAATCTCCAGTTCCTGCCCACGTGCTCCTGATGGTTGTGTGCCCCTCGAGAGCTACACTGAGAACGTGCGTCGTGCTCCGTGTCAGGCTTTGTTTTTACCATCACACACACGCACACATTCAGACACGCACATGGATGCACGGGCACGTGTGCACGCATGTACACACAGGAACTCATTTTGTT
>NW_027903769.1:0-235 GCF_054177405.1 Leptonychotes weddellii | reverse complement strand
CGCCTGGGTGGCTCAGTTGGTTAAGCGACTGCCTTCGGCTCAGGTCATGATCCTGGAGTCCCTGGATCGAGTCCCGCATCGGGCTCCCTGCTTGGCGGGGAGTCTGCTTCTCCCTCTGACCCTCCCCCCTCTCATGTGCTCTCTCTCATTCTCTCTCTCTCAAATAAATAAATAAAATCTTTAAAAAAAAAAAAAAAAAGAAAGAAGGTAGATGGTTTATGAACATATTGCACAC
>NW_027903768.1:0-235 GCF_054177405.1 Leptonychotes weddellii | reverse complement strand
TGCTCCGCCCCCCCCCCCGCTCTACTCTTTTTTTTTAAAAAAAAGATGTATTTATTTGAGAGCGAGCCCCTGAGCAAGTTGGGGGAGGGGCAGAGGAAGAGACTCTTTCAAGCAGACTCCCCACTGAGCATGGAGCCCTACACAGGGCTCAATGTGGGGCTCGATCCTACAACTCATGAGATCACAACCTGAGCTGAAACCAAGAGTAGGACGTTTAATGGACTGAACCACCCAG
>NW_027903767.1:0-1491 GCF_054177405.1 Leptonychotes weddellii | reverse complement strand
ATCTGCGTAGCAACCAGCCTTCCAGGTGCCCCGATGCTCGCTGAAGTTTGGGAACCCCTGCTCTGTAGCTTGCTTGATCCTTCCATATCCATTTTGTGCCATTTACTCCCTTAATTACTGGGGTTTTAAAAAGATTTTATTTATTTATTTATTTATTTTAGAGAGAGAGAGTGCACACACGAGTGGGGGGAGGAGCAGCAGGAGAGAGAGAATCTCGAGCAGACGCTGCGCTGAGCGCGGAGCCCCACGCAGGGATCGATCTCACGACCCTGAGATCCTGACCTGAGCCGAAATCAAGAGTCAGAGGCATAACGGCTGAGCCACCCAGGTGCCCCACGTAAAGGACAGATCTTAACCCCAGTTCCGATGTGTGGGCGTGGCCACTGGTGGCCACACCTCGATGGTGGAACTGGCCACCATCTCTGGAGGGATTTGGGGAGAGCGGAAGAGGCCCGCGCACTTTGTAAGAGAGACGAGGGATGGAAAAGTGAGTACCTGTAAAGGGGAGGATGTGCTGGTGGACCGCTGGGGCCATCCAAGATGAGAGACGGACATCACCACAGCTGGCCGTGGGGAAGGGAGGGGACCAACCTCACCCTTCAGCGTTGGTCTGAGCTAAGATCTTCCCAGAGTTACCTCACTTACCGCCCATTTGCAAACACTGGGGGACTGACTACTGGTTAGAAACACATCTGCCTTTTCCAAATAGAGATGAGAAAATGGAACTGGAAAAACTTTGATAAAAGCACAGAGCCCGGAGAAGCTGCATTTCTCTCACCTGCCACGTAGGCTTTTGCTTCTTGCGTTCTGCTATTTTGCTAAAATGAATGGATCTTAACACAGCCTCTGGCCTCTCTGCAGATAGGGAGGTCACCCGTTAGTCCCACATAAGCAACAGGGCCGGCGCGAGGCCGGGAGGGTCTCACACAGCTTCATGTGGTGGGAATCGTGTCCCTGGCTTGACAGCTGGGGAAACTGAGGCAGAAGTGGCAGAGCACAGGTTCACTCCAGGCAGCCAACTGAGTGACCCTGGAAAGTTCCTTTTGCTTTCTGAGCCTGTATTCCAAATCTCTGAAATGTTGGGGCTACATACATTCCATTGGAGAGCCCAGCGAATATTCTTTCTCTTCCTTCCTTTTTTTTTTTTTGAGTTAATCATTTTCCATCACATCATTGTTCCCAGTCCATAACCACGATTATTTAGGATGCTACAAACAAAATCAGTGAGAATGTGAGACCAGTTCTCCATACCTCTTATTTAAATCAGCTAATGTTTGTGGCAGATATTGGAGTTTTTGTTGTCAGGGAAGAGACCATCTTTGGCTTTGATTTATTTCTCCCTTTTGGGGGGTAAATTTTATTTATTTATTTATTAAGATTTTATTTATTTGCGAGAGAGAGAATGAGAGACAGAGAGCATGAGAGGGAGGAGGGTCAGAGGGAGAAGCAGACTCCCTGCTGAGCAGGGAGCCCGATGCGGGACTCGATCCC
>NW_027903766.1:0-235 GCF_054177405.1 Leptonychotes weddellii | reverse complement strand
CCATTTAGTTGCATGACACATAGGCAAGTTCCCCAGTAGCTCTAACCTCATATCTATCAAAAGTAAAGTGGGAGCTGTAACAGTACCCACCTAAAAAGTTTGTGGGGAAGATTAAATGAGAAAGTGCCTATTAAGTGCCTGGGTAGCACCTCCCAGAGTTACATACTCACTAAGAATAGAATCTATAAAGGGTACAGAGTTACTACCTATACTGATTTGTCCCATAGAGCTTTGT
>NW_027903765.1:0-235 GCF_054177405.1 Leptonychotes weddellii | reverse complement strand
AAATTAGGGCAATAAGGGAATTACGGCTTTCCAAGAGGCTGGGGGTGAGAATAAAGAAAATGCTTTTTAGGCTGGGGAATCCACAGTCACACCCCACTTCTGGAATCAAAAGTGGTTGCGCTGTGGTGTCTTATCTTGAAGCAGTGGGCATCAGAATCACCTGGACGGCTTCTTAAAACGAGATCGCTGGCCTGCACCCTCAGCATTTCTGATTCCGTAGATGTGGGGTGAGGAC
>NW_027903764.1:0-236 GCF_054177405.1 Leptonychotes weddellii | reverse complement strand
TTTTTTTTTTTTAAAGATTTTATTTATTTATTTGAGAGAGAGAGAATGAGAGAGAACACATGAGAGGGGATAGGGTCAGAGGGCAAAGCAGACTCCCTGCCGAGCAGGGAGCCCGATGCGGGACTCGATCCAGGGACTCCAGGATCATGACCTGAGCCGAAGGCAGTCGCTTAACCAACTGAGCCACCCAGGCGCCCTATCTTGGCATCCTTAATACAAGTATTTTAACAAAAGTA
>NW_027903763.1:0-236 GCF_054177405.1 Leptonychotes weddellii | reverse complement strand
CCCATTTTTCCCTTCCTTCTCCTAATGTCCTCCATGTTATTCCTTATGTTCCACAAATAAGTGAAACCATATGATAATTGACTTTCTCTGCTTGACTTATTTCACTTAGCATAATCTCCTCCAGTCCCATCCATGTTGATGTAAAAGTTGGGTATTCATCCTTTCTGATGGCTGAGTAATATTCCATTGTATATATGGACCACATCTTCTTTATCCATTCATCTGTTGAAGGGCAT
>NW_027903762.1:0-236 GCF_054177405.1 Leptonychotes weddellii | reverse complement strand
GTTGTTACCTTTTTTTTTTTTATTTATTTTTTTTTTATTTATTTTTTTTTTAAAGATTTTATTTATTTATTTGAGACAGAGAGAATGAGAGAGAGAGAGCACATGAGAGGGGGGAGGGTCAGAGGCAGAAGCAGGCTCCCTGCCGAGCAGGGAGCCCGATGCGGGACTCGATCCAGGGACTCCAGGATCATGACCTGAGCCGAAGGCAGTCGCTTAACCAACTGAGCCACCCAGGC
>NW_027903761.1:0-236 GCF_054177405.1 Leptonychotes weddellii | reverse complement strand
CGCCTGGGTGGCTCAGTTGGTTAAGCGACTGCCTTCGGCTCAGGTCATGATCCCAGGGTCCTGGGATCGAGTCCCACATCGGGCTCCCGGCTCAGCGGGAAGCCTGCTTCTCCCTCTCCCACTCCCCCTGCTTGTGTTCCTGCTCTCGCTGTCTCTGTCTCTGTCAAATAAATAAATAAAATCTTTAAAAAAAAAAAAAGAAATACATTCTCTTTACCATTCTCTAACTCTTTTCA
>NW_027903760.1:0-236 GCF_054177405.1 Leptonychotes weddellii | reverse complement strand
TCCCCACCACCTGCCCCAAAGCCATGACTCAGAGATCTTTTTTTTTTTTTAAAGATTTTATTTATTTATTTGAGAGAGAGAGAATGAGAGAGAGAAAGCACATGAGAGGGGGGAGGGTCAGAGGGAGAAGCAGACTCCCCGCCGAGCAGGGAGCCCGATGCGGGACTCGATCCCGGGACTCCAGGATCATGACCTGAGCCGAAGGCAGTGGCTTAACCAACTGAGCCACCCAGGCG
>NW_027903759.1:0-236 GCF_054177405.1 Leptonychotes weddellii | reverse complement strand
AGGTTTTCCTAGGAACTGTCAAAAAAGATATGTTTCCGGGCGCCTGGGTGGCTCAGTTGGTTAAGCGACTGCCTTCGGCTCAGGTCATGATCCTGGAGTCCCTGGATCGAGTCCCGCATCGGGCTCCCTGCTCGGCAGGGAGTCTGCTTCTCCCTCTGACCCTCCCCCCTCTCATGTGCTTGCTCTCTCTCATTCTCTCTCTCTCAAATAAATAAATAAAATCTTAAAAAAAAAAA
>NW_027903758.1:0-236 GCF_054177405.1 Leptonychotes weddellii | reverse complement strand
GTTACTAAATCTCAATTATAAAACATATAATTCATTTAGGGCGCCTGGGTGGCTCAGTTGGTTAAGCGACTGCCTTCGGCTCAGGTCATGATCCTGGAGTCCCAGGATCGAGTCCCGCATCGGGCTCCCTGCTCGGCAGGGAGTCTGCTTCTCCCTCTGACCCTCCTCCCTCTCATGCTCTCTGTCTCTCATTCTCTCTCTCTCAAATAAATAAATAAAATCTTAAAAAAAAAAAA
>NW_027903757.1:0-236 GCF_054177405.1 Leptonychotes weddellii | reverse complement strand
CCATTTTTGATTGCACCTCATTAATAGCCTTTTTGATTTCTACTTGGTTGGATTTTAGCTCTTTTACTTCTCCAGAAAGGGTTTCTCTAATAACTTCCATATTTTTTTCAAGCCCAGCTAGTATCTTTAAAGTGAGGATTCTGAACTCTAGATCTGACATCGTACTAATGTCCGTATTGAGTAGGTCCCTGGCAGTCGGTACTACCTCTTGTTCTTTTTGTTGAGGTGATTTTTTC
>NW_027903756.1:0-1491 GCF_054177405.1 Leptonychotes weddellii | reverse complement strand
CCCACTAGTTCATTTTTGCCCTTGCTTCCCTTGCCTTTGGCAATGTTTCTGGGAAGAAGTTGCTGTGGCTGAGGTCGAAGAGGTTGCTGCCTGTGTTCTCCTCTAGGATTTTGATGGATTCCTGTCTCACATTTAGGTCTTTCATCCATTTTGAGTCTATTTTTGCATGTGGTGTAAGGAAATGGTCCAGTTTCATTCTTCTGCATGTGGCTGTCCAATTTTCCCAACACCATTTATTGAAGAGACTGTCTTTTTTTCATTGGACATTCTTTACTGCTTTGTCGAAGATTAGTTAACCATAGAGTTGAAGGTCCATTTCTGGGCTCTCTATTCTGTTCCATTGATCTATATGTCTGTTTTTGTGCCAGTACCATACTGTCTTGATGATTACAGCTTTGTAATAGAGCTTGAAGTCTGGAATTGTGATGCCACCAGCTTGGCTTTTCTTTTTAACATTCCTCTGGCTATTCGGGGTCTTTTCTGGTTCCATACAAATTTTAGGATTATTTGTTCCATTTCTTTGAAAAAAGTGGATGATATTTAGATAGGGATTGCATTAAATGTGTAGATTGCTCTCGGTAGCATAGACATTTTCACAATATTTGTTCTTCCAATCCATGAGCATGGAACGTTTTTCCATTTCTTTGTGTCTCCCTCAATTTTTTTCATGAGTATTCTATAGTTTTCTGAGTAAAGATTCTTTGCCTCTTTGGTTAGATTTATTCCTAGGTATCTTACAGTTTTGGGTGCAACTGTAAATGGGATCGACTCCTTAATTTCTCTTTCTTCTGTCTTGTTGTTGGAGTATAGAAATGCAACTGATCTCTGAGCATTGATTTTATATCTTGCCATTTTACTGAATTCCTGTATGAGTTCTAGCAGTTTTGGGGTGGAGTCTTTTGGGTTTTCCACATAAAGTATCATATCATTTGCAAAGACTGAGAGTTTGACTTATTCTTTGCCGATTCGGATGCCTTTTCTTTCTTTTTGTTGTCTGATTGCTGTGGCTAGGACTTCTAATACTATGTTGAATAGCAGTGGTGATAGGGGACATCTCTGCTGTGTTCCTGACCTTAGGGGGAAAGCTCTCAGTTTTTCCCCATTGAGAATATTTCCTGTGGGTTTTTCATAGATGGCTTTTATGATATTGAGGTATGGACCCTCTATCCCTACACTCTGAAGAGTTTTAATCAAGAAAGGATACTGTACTTTGTCAACTGCTTTTTCTGCATCTATTGAGAGGATCATATGGTTCTTGTTCTTTCTTTTGTTAATGTATTGTATCACATTGATTGATTTGTGGTTGTTGAACCAATCTTGCAGCCCAGGAATAAATCCCACTTGGTCCTGGTGAATAATCCTTTTAATGTACTGTTGGATCCTATTGGCTAGTATTTTGGTGAGAATTTTTGCATCCATGTTCATCAGGGATATTGGTCTGTAATTCTCCTTTTTGATGGGGTCTTTGTCTGACTTTGGGATCAAGGTAAT
>NW_027903755.1:0-236 GCF_054177405.1 Leptonychotes weddellii | reverse complement strand
GACTGACTGCATTTTATTTTATTTATTTATTTTTTTTAAAGATTTTATTTATTTATTTGAGACAGAGAGAATGAGAGAGAGAGAGAGCACATGAGAGGGGGGAGGGTCAGAGGGAGAAGCAGGCTCCCCGCCGAGCAGGGAGCCCGATGCGGGACTCGATCCAGGGACTCCAGGATCATGACCTGAGCCGAAGGCAGTCACTTAACCAACTGAGCCACCCAGGCGCCCCTGACTGC
>NW_027903754.1:0-236 GCF_054177405.1 Leptonychotes weddellii | reverse complement strand
CAACTTTTTGAGGAACCTCCATACAGTTTTCCAGAGTGGCTGCACCAGCTTGCATTCCCACCAACAGTGTAGGAGGGTTCCCCTTTCTCCGCATCCCCGCCAACATCTGTCGTTTCCTGACTTGTTAATTTTAGCCATTCTGACTGGTGTGAGGTGGTATCTCATTGAGGTTTTGATTTGGATTTCCCTGATGCCGAGCAATGTTGAGCACTTTTTCATGTGTCTGTTGGCCATTT
>NW_027903753.1:0-236 GCF_054177405.1 Leptonychotes weddellii | reverse complement strand
TGTAAAGAAATTTTATTTTCACATACTATATCTTCTTGTATTTTTACTTTATGACAAATTTAGCTGTCATTTAAATTAAAATTTGAGTTATTCATGCAGGATAAAATCCTTGTATTTAAAAAGGCTACTTCTTTTGAACATTATTTTTAAGTTCTCTTAAGCTTTTGATTTTTTTTTTAAAGATTTTATTTATTTTTTTGGCAGAGAGATAGAGAGAGAGCACAAGTAGGCAGAGA
>NW_027903752.1:0-236 GCF_054177405.1 Leptonychotes weddellii | reverse complement strand
GCCGGGGGAGGGCAGAGTAAGAGGGAGAGAGAGAATCTTTTTTTTTTTTTTTTAAAGATTTTATTTATTTATTTGAGAGAGAGAGAATGAGAGAGAGCACATGAGAGGGGGGAGGGTCAGAGGGAGAAGCAGACTCCCTGCCGAGCAGGGAGCCCGATGCGGGACTCGATCCAGGGACTCCAGGATCATGACCTGAGCCAAAGGCAGTCGCTTAACCAACTGAGCCACCCAGGCGC
>NW_027903751.1:0-236 GCF_054177405.1 Leptonychotes weddellii | reverse complement strand
CATTACATCATTAGTTCTAGATGAAGTGTTCCATGATTCATTGTTCATGCACAACACCCAGTGCTCCATGCAGAACGTGCCCTCCTCAATACCCACCACCAGGCCAACCCATCCTCCCACCCCCCTCCCCTCTAGAACCCTCAGTTTGTTTTTCAGAGTCCATCTTCTCTCATGGTTCGTCCACCCCTCCGATTTCCCCCGCTTCATTCCTCCCCTCCCGCTACCTTCTTCTTCTT
>NW_027903750.1:0-236 GCF_054177405.1 Leptonychotes weddellii | reverse complement strand
AACAAGTCAGGAAACGACAGATGTTGGCGGGGATGCGGAGAAAGGGGAACCCTCCTACACTGTTGGTGGGAATGCAAGCTGGTGCAGCCACTCTGGAAAACTGTATGGAGGTTCCTCAAAAAGTTGAAAATAGAGCTACCATATGATCCAGCAATTGCACTACTGGGTATTTACCCCAAAGATACAAAAGTAGGGATCCAAAGGGGTACGTGCACCCCGATGTTTATAGCAGCAAT
>NW_027903749.1:0-236 GCF_054177405.1 Leptonychotes weddellii | reverse complement strand
GGAGCAAGATGGCGGAGGAGTAGGAGACCTGGATTTTGTCTCCTCTCAGGAATTCAGCTGGATAGGGATCAAACCATTCTGAACACCTACAAACCCAACAGGAGATCGAAGAAAGGAATAGCAACAACTCTCTGAACAGAAAAGCGACCACTTTCTGGAAGGTAGGACGTGCGGAGAAGTGAATCCGAGGCGATATTCGGGAGGATAGACGGCGGGGGAGGGGCCTCCGTCGGCCG
>NW_027903748.1:0-236 GCF_054177405.1 Leptonychotes weddellii | reverse complement strand
GCTCCCTGTTAAACCCAGGTCTAATGTGATTGCAGGTTTCTTCCTACAGGTAGGAAAACAACAAAGCCCAGAAGGAATCACCATCCAAGAAACTAGGTCTAAGAAGGTGTTGGAGAACTGCAAATCCAAACCAATGATAGTCTATAGAGGGTCCAAATTAATAGGACAAAACAATGCTCTTGGTATCTTGTTACCCATTTCACTCTGACTCCTTTAAAAGAACCAGGCACGGGGCG
>NW_027903747.1:0-236 GCF_054177405.1 Leptonychotes weddellii | reverse complement strand
CCCCTCCCAAGATCAAGGAAAACAGGCCAACACCCCGGCATGTAATAGTAAAACTTGCAAATCTTAGAACCAAGGAAACCATCTTAAGGGCAGTTAGGGGGAAGAGATTCCTTACGTACAGAGGGAGGAACATCAGAATAACGTCAGACCTATCCACAGAGACCTGGCAAGCCAGAAAGGCCTGGCAAGACATATTCAGGGTACTAAATGAGAAGAACATGCAGCCAAGAATACTT
>NW_027903746.1:0-236 GCF_054177405.1 Leptonychotes weddellii | reverse complement strand
AGCGACTGCCTTCGGCTCAGGTCATGATCCCGGAGTCCCTGGATCGAGTCCCGCATCGGGCTCCCTGCTCGGCGGGGAGTCTGCTTCTCCCTCTGACCCTCCTCCCTCTCATGCTCTCTGTCTCTCATTCTCTCTGTCTCAAATAAAAAATAAATAAATAAAATAAAATAAAATTTATATCCAGGGGTGCCTGGGTGGCTCAGTCGTTAAGCGACTGCCTTCGGCTCAGGTCATGA
>NW_027903745.1:0-1491 GCF_054177405.1 Leptonychotes weddellii | reverse complement strand
GCTGAGATGCCCTTCAACAGATGAATGGATAAAGAAGATGTGGTCCATATATACAATGGAATATTACTCAGCCATCAGAAAGGATGAATACCCAACTTTTACATCAACATGGATGGGACTGGAGGAGATTATGCTAAGTGAAATAAGTCAAGCAGAGAAAGTCAATTATCATATGGTTTCACTTATTTGTGGAACATAAATAATAGCATGGAGGACATTAGGAGAAGGAAGGGAAAAATGGGGGGAGAATTGGAGGGAGAGATGAACCATGAGAGACTATGGACCTGAGAAACAAACAGGGTTTTAGAGGGGAGGGGGGAGGGGGGATTGGTTAGCCCGGTGATGGGTATTAAGGAGGGCACATACTGCATGGAGCACTGGGTGTTATATGAAAACAATCGATCGTGGATCACTACATCAAAAACTAATGATGCATTGTATGGTGACTAACGTAACATAATAAAATTCAAAAAATAAATAAATAAACTGGGAGAAATATATTTTAAAGATTTCAAAGGTAAAATAGACTCAAAATATTAAGAACAAGTGTAAATTAATTAAAAGAAAATTATCATTAGGAGGCAATTCACAAAATATGAACTATGATGCCAAAAAACCCTATTCTTAACCCTTAAGGTGCTCAATTTCACTAATAATGAAAGAAATACAAATTAAAGAGATGAAGTACAACTATTTGGAATCTCTGTTTGAGAGGATAGTACTACCCTGGGATAGTGAAGTTAGACAGAAAGGCACTCATACAGCACCAGTGTGAGTGTAAAGTGGATTAATCTTTATGCAAGGTAGTTTGGCAGTACATTTTAATAGTCCTAAATTTTTACACTTTCTTTGAGCTAACAGTTCTTTTTTCCAGGAATTTATCCTAAGGTATTAATCATGAATATATGCAAAAAACCTTGTCCTCATAAGTAAACATACCATTGTTGACCTTAAAAAACAGAAGAGCTAGTTATTTTACCAGAAAAATGAGCTTATTCAGAAATAACAGAGGAATGGCAATTTGAGACTTACAAGCTATGGCAAACCATAGGCAAGTCCAGAGAACAAAAGAGAGGAACACTACTTTATAGAAAAAGAGGAGAAAGTTGGGAGAGACTGCTCTGAATGAAAGTCTATTAGAAGAAAGTAAGAGTTCAGGGCAGTGATGACTTTTTTTTTTAATTTTTTAAAAATTTTTTTATTGTTATGTTAATCCCCATACATTACATCATTAGTTTTAGATGTAGTGTTCCATGATTCATTGTTTGTGCATAACACCCAGTGCTCCATGCAGAACGTGCCCTCTTTAATACCCATCACCAGGCTAACCCATCCTCCCACCCCCCTCCCCTCTAGAACCCTTCAGTTTGTTTTTCAGAGTCCATCGTCTCTCATGGTTCGTCTAACCCTCCAATTTCCCCCCCTTCATTCTTCCCCTCCTGTTATCTTCTTCTTCATCTTCTTCTTCTTCTTCTTCTTTTTTTTCTTAAC
>NW_027903744.1:0-236 GCF_054177405.1 Leptonychotes weddellii | reverse complement strand
CGCCTGGGTGGCTCAGTTGGTTAAGCGACTGCCTTCGGCTCAGGTCATGATCCCAGAATCCTGGGATCGAGTCCCGCGTCGGGCTCCCTGCTCTGCAGGGAGCTGCTTCTCCCTCTCCCACTCCCCCTGCTTGTGTTCCCTCTCTCGCTGTGTCTCTCTCTGTCAAATAAATAAATAAAATCTTTAAAAAAAAAAAAAAAATCCCTTCACAAAAAATTACATACTTATAATGACAT
>NW_027903743.1:0-236 GCF_054177405.1 Leptonychotes weddellii | reverse complement strand
GAGGGGTGTGTGTGCGGAATGGCTGCACTCAACACAATCCATTCCGTGTGATTTCCAGTTATGTGACCCTCACCTTTATCTTCAGTCCCCTTCCATGTCCTGCACGGACTCGCCATGTCATTTGTAAACAAGAAACGCCCTCAGATGCTAGGATCCACGTACTCTGCTTTTGTGAAATGTCCAACAGAAACTTACCTTGAATGGAAAGACGTTTCTCATCTGGACTAAGTCTCTCT
>NW_027903742.1:0-236 GCF_054177405.1 Leptonychotes weddellii | reverse complement strand
TTTTTTTTTAAAGATTTTATTTATTTATTTGAGACAGAGAGAATGAGAGAGACAGAGAGCACATGAGAGGGGGGAGGGTCAGAGGGAGAAGCAGGCTCCCTGCCGAGCAGGGAGCCCGATGCGGGACTCGATCCCGGGACTCCAGGATCATGACCTGAGCCGAAGGCAGTCGTTTAACCAACTGAGCCACCCAGGCGCCCAACCACCATTTTCTAAGAATAGTCCCAGAGCTAAAA
>NW_027903741.1:0-236 GCF_054177405.1 Leptonychotes weddellii | reverse complement strand
GAGGCCCTGAAGCAAGGACCCCCCACCCCTGTGAGGTCCCCCAGTGAGATTCCAACCAGGAGAGGCTCCCCCTTAGGTGAGGCCCCGTAAGTGAGGTGCCCTGCAGGTGAGTCCCCCCAGGTGTGGACTCGCAGGTGAGGCCCCCTAAGTGAGGCTCCCTGCAGGTCAGGTCCCCCAGGTAAGATTCCCCCAGGTGAGGCCCCCTAAGTGAGGCTCCCTGCAGGTAAGGTCCCCCA
>NW_027903740.1:0-236 GCF_054177405.1 Leptonychotes weddellii | reverse complement strand
TTAACATAAGAATAAAAATAAATAAATAAATAAATAGAAAAAAACAACAAACAAACAAACAAACAAAATAATAAAAAAAAAATAAAGAGGCTATAAACATTCATGTATAGGTGGTTGTGTGAGTATAAGTTTTTGGTTCTCTAGGGGAAACACCCAGTTGTGGGCTTGGTGAGTCATCCATTTTTTTTTTAAACAAACAATGACTTGCCGATGTCAACATCACCGTAAATCTCCAG
>NW_027903739.1:0-236 GCF_054177405.1 Leptonychotes weddellii | reverse complement strand
CTTCATTCTTCCCCTCCTGCTACCTTCTTCTTCTTCTTTTTTTTTCTTAACATATATTGCATTATTTGTTTCAGAGGTACAGATCTGAGATTCAACAGTCTTGCACAATTCACAGCGCTTACCAGAGCACATACCCTCCCCAGTGTCTATCACCCAGTCACCCCATCCCTCCCACCTCACCCCCCACTCCAGCAACCCTCAGTTTGTTTCCTGCGATTAAGAATTCCTCATATCAG
>NW_027903738.1:0-236 GCF_054177405.1 Leptonychotes weddellii | reverse complement strand
GACGCTTAACCAACTGAGCCACCCAGGCACCCAGAACAGATTTTTAATTTTGAGGATATTATTTTATCTATTTTTTTCTTTCCTTTCTTATGCTTTGGTGTCAGATCTAAAAGCATTGCTAGATCCAAGCTTATGAAGATTTATCCCCATTTATTTCTTCTAGAGTTTATAGTTTTACCTCTTCCATTTAAGCCTTTAATTTATTTTGAGTTAATGTTTATATGTGGTGTGAGGTA
>NW_027903737.1:0-236 GCF_054177405.1 Leptonychotes weddellii | reverse complement strand
GGGGGGGGGGGGGCAGTACTGAATAAGGTGACATCTCCCACCGCCTGGGCAGGTTATGAGTGTAGCCACGGGCCACGGGCCACGGGCCACGGGCAGGCCGGCAGCGGGGCCGTGAGCGCCTCGGGAGGGCCCGCCGCCTGCCAAGCTCTCGCCCAGATCCCTTCCCTGGTCCAGGTGGTTTTCTCTGCCCATTTTCCATGACCCACACAAGACACCTTTTTATAACGTGAGGCTTC
>NW_027903736.1:0-236 GCF_054177405.1 Leptonychotes weddellii | reverse complement strand
TGGCTGGAGCAGGGCAGGGGTTATATAAACATTTTTAGCCCTGCCGGGTTGCCCCTTTCTTCATGTTTTGGCTAGAGAGAGCGGGTTTCCTGGGGACCTTCTGTTGGTTCTCCTTGGCATTTCTGGGTTGTCAGCATGTGTTACCCTCAGATCCTACAGTTCCCATGCCCGTGTGCTGCCTTCTCTTCACTTCATAGTCTTCTTATGTTTGTTTATAAGTAATGTCCAGGATTTTT
>NW_027903735.1:0-236 GCF_054177405.1 Leptonychotes weddellii | reverse complement strand
TTTTCTGAGCTTTATTGAGCTACAATTGATAAACTAGAATTTCATATATTTAATGTATACATTTTATTGAGCTTGGATATATGTATACATCCATGATACCATCTACCACAGTTAGGGTACTAAACATACCTATTATCTCCAAAAATTCCTTGTGTTCTTTTGTGTATGTATTTGTGTGTGTGTGTGTGTGTGTGTGTGTAAAGGTAATAACACTCAATGGGGAGGGGCATGGAGGG
>NW_027903734.1:0-1491 GCF_054177405.1 Leptonychotes weddellii | reverse complement strand
TCTCACTGTGTCTCTCTCTGTCAAATAAATAAATAAAATCTTAAAAAAAAAAAAAGATGAAAATTATAAAAGCTTTTATAAAAGGAATTGATAAGAAGTTGGTTGTAAAAAGAAAGAAGAGGAATTTAAAAAAAGGGAGAGAATGTGATCAGGCAGGAGAGTAGAACAAAGCCATACACTAGAGATTTAGGGTATATTTTGGTCTGTTAGAAGAAACTCTATCTCAAAATTTTAAAGAGAGAACAACTTATATATATACCAAAAATAAGGTTAACTACTATGAAGGAATAGAATATGACTCTAAAATGAAAAATAAAAAAGATTTTTAAAAAAGGGATTGATTAGATGTTGGTTGAAAAAGGGAAAAAGAAAAATTCAAAAAAAAGGAAAAGAAAAAGAAAGAAAATTTAAAAAATTAACTTTCAAAGACTAAAGAATCAGGGGGGAAAAAGGCCATGAATTCTATGTGCTGTATTCCCCTAGCACTGGAGTTCTGCCATTCTCATTGATCAGTAAACTTGGTCTTGGCTGGCTGTTCTTGCTGATCTTCTGGGGGAGGGACCTATTGCGTTGTTCTCAAATGTCTTTGCCAGAGGTGGAATTGCCCCACCTTTTGCGGGGCTGGGCTAAGTAATCTGCTTGGGTTTGCTCTCGGGAGCTTTTGTTCTCTGCAAGCTTTCCGTACAGCTTTGGAGAACCAGAGTGAAAATGGCAGCCTCCCAATCTCCGCCCCTGAGGAGCCGAGAACTCAGGGCCCCCCTCCTCAGTGTGCCCCCAGAGAAAAGCAGTCACTCACTCCCGTCTCCCCGGTCTCTGGCCACACTCCGTGCTCACCCAGCCTGTGACCGAGCGTTTTTCTCTCTGGCACCTGATCCCATTTGGAGTCTCCAAACCCAGCATATCCCTGCGGTGAGTTCCTGCAGCACTCCTCCCAGGGGAGGAAGGAGAGTATCCCCAGATCTGTCGCTTGTTGGGTCCCTGCTGGAAGAGCAGTGGCCTGACTGTGCCACGGATCACGGTTTATGGCAACCCCGAGCTGAGAGCCCGCACCTTGGCTCCGTCTCTGCAGCCAGCTTCCCCACTCTAATACCTGGGAGCTCTGCCACACTCAGGCACCCCCGGTCTTTCTGTGACCCTAAGGGTCCTCCGACCACACTGTCCCAGTGAGGGTTCCACCCCCCGCTTAGCCACTGGAGCGACATTCTTCAGTGGAGCTGACTTCTAAAAGTTCCAATTTTGTGCTCTGCTCTCTATCATTTGCCAGTAGCAGCTGATGGAGGCCCCTCCCCTGACATCTATGTTCCCAAATATCACCTCAGATTCACTTCTCCGCATGTTCTACCTTTCAGAAAGTGATTGCTTTTCTGTTCAGAGAGTTGCTGCTATTCTTTTCTTTGATCTCCTGTTGAGGTTGTAGGTGTTCAGAATGGTTTGATTCCTATCTAGCTGAATTCCTGGAACCAGATGAAATTTAGGTCTCCTACTCCTCTG
>NW_027903733.1:0-236 GCF_054177405.1 Leptonychotes weddellii | reverse complement strand
GGAGAAAGAAGGAAAGGAAGGAAGGAAGGAAGGAAAGAAGAAAGAAAGAAAGAAAGGAAGGAAGGAAGAAAGAAAGAAATGAATATTGGGGGCCTGACAGGGATGGGGCTAGCTTTCCAGCTTCTTCTGTAAAATGATTTCAAGGCACAAATCCAAAATTCTCTGCCCCATCACTCAGCATCTTGCTGCCTGGCCAACATGTCACATATCAGACTTCCCTGGTTCTAAATGATTAT
>NW_027903732.1:0-236 GCF_054177405.1 Leptonychotes weddellii | reverse complement strand
TAATTATTTTATCTTCCTGGTAGCTTGGCCCTTTTATCATTATGTAATGTTTTTTGTCTCTTGTGACAATTTTTTAATTACAGTTTGTATATTCTAATATAAGCATAGGCACTCTTGCTCTCCTTTGGTTACCATTTGCATAGAATATTTTTTTTCCATTCCTTCATTTTTAGCCTTTGTGTGTTGTTAAATCTAAAGTATCTTGTAGACAATAAATGTCTTGTTTTGTTGTTGTT
>NW_027903731.1:0-236 GCF_054177405.1 Leptonychotes weddellii | reverse complement strand
TTCACTTGGAAAGAATTTTAGACTTTAAGACAAGCCACAAAAAACAGTGCAAAGAATCCCATATACTTTTCACCTAGATTCCCCCAAATTAAGAGTTCACTATGTATGCTTGAAGCATTCTTTCTCTGTTTTTGTCTCCCTCTCTGTGTCTCTCTCTCTCTTTTATTTATACACACACATATATTTTTCTGAACTAATTCTAAATAAGTTGCAAATACCAACCCCCGTCAATGTGT
>NW_027903730.1:0-236 GCF_054177405.1 Leptonychotes weddellii | reverse complement strand
TGTAGGGGGCCCGGTTCTGGGAGACCAGCCACCTGGATGTGGGGTGACTGCTGCTCGAGTAGGTTCCCCCGGGGCCTCGGTTTTCCCACCTGTGTTTTCTGTAGGAGAGGGCACCTTGTGGTCCAGTCTAGAGTTTCCGGCCAGACCGCCCAGCGGCTGGAGTGCAGAAGCACTGCCTTGGGGCCCAGAGCTCTCTTGGTGCTGGGCCCGAACTGCCCGTGAAGTAGATGTTCTTC
>NW_027903729.1:0-236 GCF_054177405.1 Leptonychotes weddellii | reverse complement strand
TGGTGGTTTAGAACTACAAACACTGAAGTCTCGGGGTCTCCAGAGAAAAAGATAATGTACCAAGAGCCTGGTGAGGAGGAAGAGAAAGAAGTCCTAGAACTCGTGTTGGGAGGTCCTGTGTTCAGGAAAGTTCAGGTGTGCTTCCCAAAGACGCTTTGGGGACAAGTGCAAGCCGAGGGGCCCTGGAAGACTGTCAGGCAGGCCAAAGGCAGAGTCGGGGGCTGCAGGAGGCTGAG
>NW_027903728.1:0-236 GCF_054177405.1 Leptonychotes weddellii | reverse complement strand
GTGGTCGCTTTTCTGTTCAGAGAGTTGTTGCTATTCCTTTCTTCGATCTCCTGTTGAGTTTGTAGGTGTTCAGAATGGTTTGATCCCTATCCAGCTGAATTCCTGAGAGGAGACGAAATCCAGGTCTCGTACTCCTCCGCCATCTTGCCTTGTCTTGAGAATTTAAAAATAATTTTTAACAAGAGTTAAAAACAACAAAAATGCTTTCTTCTCAACTTTTGGTTAGACAGTTCAGT
>NW_027903727.1:0-236 GCF_054177405.1 Leptonychotes weddellii | reverse complement strand
TATTCCCCTTTTTTTAGCTTAAATGACATGGCTTGAAGATCCATCCTGAATTCAAGATGCACTTTTCCTTATATCATTTTGTGATCCATCCTCATGGTTTAGTTTTAAATGAGTGACTTAAAACATAACATGGTTTATCATGAAGATAAAAATACTCCGTGAGTCATACTTTGGGGCCTTGAGGACAAAGAAGCTATTATGTTTGGGTTTCTCTGAGAACTCTTGCAAAAGCCATA
>NW_027903726.1:0-236 GCF_054177405.1 Leptonychotes weddellii | reverse complement strand
TTCCAATCTGGAAACACTAGAACTGTAGAGTTCATTATCTAATGGAAAAATGAATAAATACAAAAGTCTTCATACATGTTGACT
This sequence comes from Leptonychotes weddellii, assembly GCF_054177405.1. Classification (NCBI taxonomy): domain Eukaryota; kingdom Metazoa; phylum Chordata; class Mammalia; order Carnivora; family Phocidae; genus Leptonychotes; species Leptonychotes weddellii. The sequence continues at coordinate 152 of NW_027903726.1, read as the reverse complement.
AGTATAAATCCTTCCATTTCCCAGTTTGGTCCACTGAGACGGCCAAGAAGTAGTAAAACCATAGTAACAATAAACATACCTAGAACCCCGATGTTGGTTTCTTTTTTTTTTTTTTATTCTTATGTTAATCCCCATACATTACATCATTAGTT
>NW_027903725.1:0-236 GCF_054177405.1 Leptonychotes weddellii | reverse complement strand
TACATGCTGTTGGGGACAGAATGTCGGTGCTCCCCAAAAATCATATGTTGAAATCCTAACTCCAATGTGATGGCATTGGGGGAGGGGCCTTTGGGAGCTGACTGACTAGGTCATGAGGGTGGAGCTTGAGTTAATGAGGATTATGATCTACTAAAAAAGACCCCAGAGAGCTCTCATCCCTTCCACCATTTGAGGACCAATGAGAAAATGGCCATCTATGAACCAAGAAATGGACC
>NW_027903724.1:0-236 GCF_054177405.1 Leptonychotes weddellii | reverse complement strand
CTTTGCATACTATAAAAGAATGATTTATTGCTAGCAGAATTTTGTTGCCTTAGTAGAGATAACCTCTTTCTACATTTCAAACTATATGGGAGATGCTTCTATTCTATTCTCCCATTTAATAAAAAAAAAATCATGTTTGGAAAAGAACATTAGCAAGATGAGCTTTGTTCATTCCACAGATATTTACTTATTACTATGTACTAGGCAATATGCAAGGCACTAGAAAAATTTTTTCT
>NW_027903723.1:0-1491 GCF_054177405.1 Leptonychotes weddellii | reverse complement strand
CCAATAACTAGACACTAAAAGGTATTTAAGAGATCAGCTTTCTTTTTTAAGTAAAAAAGATACTTGATTAAGGACTTCTGCACTCAGAAGAAAAGAAAGAGCAAGAGATTGTCATTTTCTAAAAGTTTGAGAGCCAGAGTAGCTAATGAAAGTTATTATCAGAGGACATTTTTTATTAGCTTCATTTCACTTTTGGGATCTATAATGCAGTTTATTTGGGGACTCAGTGATTTTTAGATATGTATATGCTGCCTCTGAACTTGAGTTTGGCTCCTCATAGCCTAATTTAGGTCTTTGGTAAGAAATCATTCTGAAATATGCTGGAAAATCTAGATATTCAGATATAGAATCTAACATTTTCTAACAAATGGGGTTTCAGTGACACCTCTGATTCTTAATAGCTGTAATGCATAGAGGGAACATACCTTCGGCTCTTTAGTTCCTCTATTTAGCTTCCTAGAGCAATATATTTCATACAGAAACAAGAGTGATGGAAAGAAACGATTCACCACTGCATGCTGCATTTCCAAACTACCCAATATATTTTTTAAAGATTCCATTCATTTATCTGACAGAGAGAGACACAGTGAGAGAGGGAACACAAGCAGGGGGAGTGGGAGAGGGAGAAGCAGGCTTCCCGAGGAGCAGGGAGCCCGATGCGGGGCTTGATCCCACGACCCCGGGACCACGACCCAAGCCGAAGGCAGACGCCCAACAACTGAACCACCCAGGCACCCCCAAACTACCCAATATTTTTAACTGAATTCTCTGATTCTGAGGAATAACAACCCAAAGAGAGAAAAAAATGAATTGGCTATTCAATGCCAAAAATTTCTAAACCTTATACAATTTGGAATGTGTGTTGAATCTAATTGTTTAGACAAAATCAAATTTTTAATTGAGTATAAAAATTGAATCATGGCTTTTCTATGCATGATTTTTTAAAAATTTAGACACGTTTAATGATATACCTTTGCACATGTATATTATAGAAGCAATATATTATATTATAGAAGCAATATATCTACACTTAAAAATATTCCTAAAATTAAAAAACAAAAAACAGCAAAACACTTCTTTCCTACTGACTTAAGTTCCTCTTTCTAGGGTAAAATTTCTTGCACATTCCCTCTCTCAGAACTTCTACGGGGGAACGTATCAATTTTCAAATGGGATACTATTTACATATTTTAAAATTCATTTCCTTTTTACCATATTTTTGAGATCCTTCCATGTGAACACATACTAATTTTCACTTTTTTTTTTATATATATATATATTTTATTTTGGCTATATAATTCAAACACTGTGAGTAAGGTAAGCTCAAGACTTACATGGTCAGAGTAAGAAATGTGTTTCATCTTTGTATATTTCCAGTTCTAGGTAAGTTTTTACACATTTAAGTGCATCTAAAATATTTACTGAGCTGAAATCATAAGTGTTTTATGGTACTCAAAGGTAACCAAATGATATTCATCACAAAGAAATGCA
>NW_027903722.1:0-236 GCF_054177405.1 Leptonychotes weddellii | reverse complement strand
TTTTTGGTTCCACGCAGGACAGTAAATAAGATCCCTGTTACCCCATCCTGGCTGGAAATGGAAGTCTATGCTTGAAAATTGTTTCCTCTTTTATTTTTAGTAGTTTGACTATTATGTGACTATGTGTGGTTTTCTTCATATTTATCCTGCTTAGGGTTCACTATAAGTTGATGTCCATTCTCCATTTTTCAAAATTCTTTTTTTTTTTTTTTTTTTTAAAGGTTTTATTTATTTAT
>NW_027903721.1:0-236 GCF_054177405.1 Leptonychotes weddellii | reverse complement strand
GCAGAGGACCCGGAGGCCGAGCCTGAGGCGGACTGTGAAGTCGTGCTTCCTTGCATCGGGGAGGCCAGGTGAGTTCGGCCTCGGCCCTGGGCCTGAGCCTCAGTCTTTCCATCTGTAAAGTGGGCAGAACAGCAAAACCTTAGGGTTATGGTGTAGATTCAACATAGGTAACAGGCTTTGTCTAGACTGGTTCATGGTAGAGGTTGTCATTCCTATTATTGCACTGCCAGCTGTGT
>NW_027903720.1:0-236 GCF_054177405.1 Leptonychotes weddellii | reverse complement strand
TGCAAATATCTTCTCCTATTCTGTGGGTTGCCTCTTTGTTTTGTTGACTGTTTCCTTTGTTGTGCAGAAGCTTTTTATCTTGATGAAGTCCCAAAAGTTCATTTTTGCTTCTGTTTCATTAGCCTTTAGAGATGTGTCTTGAAAGAAGTTGCTGTGGCCGATGTTGAAGAAACATTTTTTAAAATGTCTATGCTACCCAGAGAAATCTATACCTTCAACACCATCCCGATCAAAAT
>NW_027903719.1:0-236 GCF_054177405.1 Leptonychotes weddellii | reverse complement strand
TTTTGTGTTCTTCGGGTAAATACACAGTAGTGGGATTGCTGGATCATGGGGTAGTTTTATTTTTAACTTTTTGAGGAGCCGCCATACTGTATTCCACAGTGGCTGCGCCAGTTTGCATTCCCACCAACAGTGCAAGCGGGTTCCCCTTTCTCTACATCCTCGCCAACACCTGTTGTTTCTTGTGTTGTTGATTTTAGCCATTCTCATGGGTGTGAGGTGATATCTTATTGTAGTTT
>NW_027903718.1:0-236 GCF_054177405.1 Leptonychotes weddellii | reverse complement strand
TTCTCACAGAGGGCTCTGTTTCTGTCTATGAATAATTGTGGAGGTTGGCTTCCCAGAGACTTCTCCACACATTAGATTTGGTGTTTTGATCCCAGCTAAGAGGGAAAACAGCCCTTCCTAGTTCTATAGAGTGGCTTAAATCCCGATCTCCATAGGTATTAAAATCCCAACACTTAAGAAAAACATCCAGCCTGATACCCTTGAAATACCCAACCCAATCTATGACTCATTTCTCA
>NW_027903717.1:0-236 GCF_054177405.1 Leptonychotes weddellii | reverse complement strand
GGCTCCTTGCTAAGCAAGGAGCCTGCTTCTCCCTCTGCCTGCCTCTGTCTCTCTCTCTCTGATAAATAAATAAAATCTTAAAAAAAAAAAAACTATGTATGGATAAAGATGCAGTATATATACACACCGTGGAATATTATTCAGTCTGGATATAACTTCCAGTTATAAGATGAATAAGTCCGGGGATATAATGTACAGCATGGTGACCACAGTTAACACTGCTACAGGGTATATTT
>NW_027903716.1:0-236 GCF_054177405.1 Leptonychotes weddellii | reverse complement strand
TATATTATTGCCTATTCTGGACATTTAATGGAAGTGGAATCATAAAACATTCTTTTGTAAGTGACTTACACTCACATTCTCAAGGTGCCTCTGTAATGTCGCATGAATTAGTACTACACTGCTTTTTATTGCCAAATAACATTCCATTGTATGGCTATTTCAAATTTTATGTCTTCATTCATCAGTTGATGGACATTTGAGTTGTCTCCATTTGGGGCTATTCTGAATAATGCTGC
>NW_027903715.1:0-236 GCF_054177405.1 Leptonychotes weddellii | reverse complement strand
GCAGAGGACCCGGAGGCCGAGCCTGAGGCGGACTGTGAAGTCGTGCTTCCTTGCATCGGGGAGGCCAGGTGAGTTCGGCCTCGGCCCTGGGCCTGAGCCTCAGTCTTTCCATCTGTAAAGTGGGCAGAACAGCAAAACCTTAGGGTTATGGTGTAGATTCAACATAGGTAACAGGCTTTGTCTAGACTGGTTCATGGTACAGGTTGTCATTCCTATTATTGCACTGCCAGCTGTGT
>NW_027903714.1:0-236 GCF_054177405.1 Leptonychotes weddellii | reverse complement strand
GCCACCCTCTCAGCCAGAGACGGAGCCGCCCTCCCAGCCAGAGACAGAGCCACCCTCCCAGCCAGACACGGAGCCACCCTCCCAGCCAGACACGGAACCACCTCTCCCAACCAGACCCAGAGCCACCCTCCCAACCAGACACGGAGCCACCTCTCCCAGAGACTGAGCCAACCACTCCCATCCCAAAGGACCAAAGGGGAGGCAGGTAGAGCAGGTCTGGGGCCCATGCTGGGCAG
>NW_027903713.1:0-236 GCF_054177405.1 Leptonychotes weddellii | reverse complement strand
GGCCTATTTGTTGGTATGTTATACAGAGACCAAACCCAGTCAAAGGGAGGCCTGGGAGAGCAGAACTCTCTGAGGTAGAAGGACCCTTCCCCAAGGTAAAGCTGATGGCAACCCAAAGTAGCTCTTGCTTGATGAATGGTTGGCCACCGCAGGAGAGAGAGATGGGAGCACGAAAGGGGAGTGCGGCCGCGCAGTGAGCGCTTCTGTTAGCACATTAGAAAGGAGTCAAGAGGGGC
>NW_027903712.1:0-1491 GCF_054177405.1 Leptonychotes weddellii | reverse complement strand
CCCACGAAGGTCAGCCCTGAGCTCTGCCTCGTGGGCCAGATGCATCCCTAAAGAAGAAGCACGGTGTTTGGTCAGGGAGGGAGATGTGTCTGGAGGGTTGCACAAGCCCAGAGGAGGGGGCTGCCTGCAGCTGATGTGGATGGTTCTGCTACCTTGAGACCTCATCCCTTTGAGCTAGTTCCAGGGGCAGGGGGTGGGGGGGGGCACCAAGCTGGAGGTTGGTGCGGCCCGGTCCATCACACTTTCACTTTTTGCCTCGTGGGTTGAGAGCTGCTGACAAGTCTGCATTTCATTACAGGCTCTGCTCTCGCCCCGGGTCTGTGAGTTGGGATTTCAGCACCCCAGCTCAGTGTTCCCTGCCTGCCTTTGGCTCCCACGGGCGGAATCGCGCACCTAGCCTCTGGGGGACCGTTCACCACCAGCTATGTCACTTCACTCCTTGGGCTGCAGCCCCTGCGCAAGGCTACAAGCATGGCATGGAGATAAGGAAAGGAAAGAACACAGCGTGATTTGTGTTTTTCTGCGTCCCCCCTGGGAAGGGACACCAAGAGCTCTGGGTGTTCATGGAGAGGCCTCTGTCCTCCAGTGGGCTGCCATGTGGATCCACCCGGAGCCCCCTCCGTGCCTAGCATCTCAGGCAGTGACCGAGGTGCCTCGTGTGAGTGGCAGGGCTCCTGTGGTGGGGCCAGCCTGTGCTCCCCGCGTGGGGAAGGCAGGGAGTGAAGATGTGTTTACAGACGGTCAGGAAGTGCAATGACGCGGAGGAGCTGCTCCACTGGCCCTCCCACCTCCTTTTGGCTTTGTCTTCCGGCATTGCCCAAGGCCAGAAAAGGGACGGGAATTTGGCAAAGCCAAGGTAGCCTGGTATTTGCCTACCCTTCCATCTCTCCCCCCTGCTCAGGGAGCCAGGCTGGATTTTTTCTACCCAGATCCGTTAACATTCCGGGACTTGCCATTCCTTTCCTACTCTTGATGTGGAATAGGCCTGGAAATCATGTTTCTTTCCAGGAGATGAGTGATACGGCAGAAAGAGAGGGTCAGATGAGGCCAAGGGACCAGGGCCGGAGTCTTGCCAGACTTGCACGTCGGCACTGTGACTGCCGGGCGGGCTGTGCCGATGCCGAAGGGCTGCCGTGGGGCTCCATGCTGTTGCATCCCTCCCGTGGCAGGCCGAGTCTGAGGGAGACTCTGGGGGAGATGAGCCCGGCCCTTCACACTGATGAAGACTGCCAGCCTAGTCGAAGGCTCTGCTTCTGACATCACCTCATCTCTTTTGATCCTATTTTCAACTTTATTAACATAGATTTCTCCAGGACTTCTATATGCTTCCTACCCATAGGAATTCCTACCCATAGGAATCTGGTCTCTAGTCTAAAGGTAGCAAGAACCTAAATAATTACCTAAAGTAAAGGAGAAGCCGAAGTAAAACTATTTCCACTCCTGGGATGATAAAAGGGACAAACATGGAAAAACTGTTCTCGCCATTAGTCC
>NW_027903711.1:0-236 GCF_054177405.1 Leptonychotes weddellii | reverse complement strand
CTTTATAATTCCCTCTCCTTGAGCATGGGCAGGACCTATGAACATGATGGGTTGGGTTTCTTTTTTTTTTTTTATTCTTATGTTAATCCCCATACATTACATCATCAATTTTAGATGTAGTGTTCCATGATTCATTGTTTGTGCATAACACCCAGTGCTCCATGCAGAACGTGCCCTCCTCAATACCCACCACCAGGCTCACCCCTCGGGGGGGGGGGGGGGGGGGGGGGGGGGGG